>NW_019272075.1:395743-588243 GCF_002738345.1 Cucurbita maxima | reverse complement strand
ATAAAACAAAAAAAAAACTCTCCCTTTCTATCTATCCAAGGGATGGAAGGGCAGAGGCCTTTAGTGTCCCCTTCAGTCAAGAATTCGGGCCTCACAATCACTAGCCAATATGCTTTTCTTTCATGCCTTTCTTCTGGTTCGATATTCTGGTGTCATAGGCGTAGAGGAACCACACCAATCCATCCCAAACTTGATGGTTAAACTCTACTGCAGTGACGATACTGTAGGGGAGGTCCTACAAAGAGCTCGACGCCAGGATGATAAAAAGCTTAACCCATGGAAAAACACTAACAATGAAAATGTCGTCTTATTCAAAACCCCTTCTCTCTCACTTCACACCTTGGAACACACCATTCTTAACCCAAAATGGCAAATGACTTGGGAGAGGAAAGGTTCCTTTTTTTAGGGTGCCCCCAGGAACAGATCTAGTGGAGATGGGGTGGGGCCTGTAGCTCAGAGGATTAGAGCACAACCAGGGTGTTAGGGTTTCAAATCCCTCCTCGCCCACAACCGAAAAAAAAGGGAAGGACTTTTCCCTCTGGGGGTAGGAAAATCATGATCGGGATAGCGGACCTAAAGGTATGGAACTTGGGTGTGGGTCTTTTGTCGAAATGGAATGGCCTTATCTTTTTTTTTTTTTCGTTAATGGGTTAAGGGGGTTCCGTTATAAATTCAATATAGCATACCCTCTTCGAATCGCATCTTTTTTTGTTTTATGCCCCGTAATTCTTCCTGAGCCAGGCTAAATGTGTTCCTCGTCATTAATCTCTTTGCTCGCGGTAATTGTGACGGGAGAATCGATGACTGCATCAAAGATGTACTAGTATAGTAGTTTGAGTATGAGAATTCTTAATTGGCTAGTTGTAAATAGACTCGTGTAACAAAGGATTATCCCGGACCTACACCGAGGTATTGCCGGTGATTCTCAAATATCGCAGAATAGAATTTGATACGATGAGATAGAATGCAATAGAAACAAAGATAGAGGGAACGGTTACCTACTCTTAACGGTCAGAACCCTTATTAGGATTCAAACCTACAACCAATTGGTTAACAGCCGACCGCTCTACCACTGAGCTACTGAGGAACAATGGTAAATTAGATTTCAGAGAATTCCATTCTCGTTCTCAACCCATGACCAATATGAGCTCGAGGTTTCCTCCGTCACTCCCGGAACTTCTTCGTAGTGGTTCCGCTCCATGCCTCATTTCATAGAGAACCTCAAAGTGGCTCTATTTCATTATATTTCATCCATATCCCAATTGATTCCATTCATTTAATATCCCTGTGGTGTCATTGAGATAAGAGATTTCGTTTCTAGTCTATCTCTTTCTATATGGAAAGTCCAATATATATATCCACAAAAATTGCAATAGAAAAGAAGGAGGTTTGTGATGATTTGCAAATCTTTTCTACTAGGTAATCTATTAAGTATCTTTATGCATGAAGATAATCAATTCGGTCGGTTATGGTCGGACTCTATTATGGATTTCTAACCACATTCTCCATAGTGCCCTCTTATTTCTTCCTTCTCCGAGCTCGGGTTATGGAAGAAGGAACCGAGAAGAAAGTATCAGCAACAACAGGTTAGGTTCGATTATAGGACAACTTAGTTCATATCGATCTATTATGCGCCTCTGTCTGCATCTAGCATTGAGTAGACCTCATACGATAACTGTCCTAGCTCTACCGTATCTTTTGTTTCATTTCTTCTATAACAATCTCTCAAACACATTTTTGATTAAGAATCTACTACCAGAAACTCAATGCGTAATCTTAACATTCAATGTGTATTCCCTCATAATCTCATCATTCATTATTCAACCATTTCATTTTACCAAGTTCAATGTTAGTCAGATTAGTCAATATTTCTATGTTTCGATGCAACAACAAGATGTTCTTTGTAAGAAGTCATTTTGTTGGTTGGTTAATTGGTCACATTTTCTTCATTCAATGGGTTGGATTGATATTAGTATGGCTACAGCAAAAGAATTCTATGTAGATCTAATAAGTACCTTGTGTCAGAATTGAGAAATTCTATGGCTTGAATCTTTAGTATTCTCTTATTACCTGTGTCTACTATTTAGGCGGAATACCTTCACCCATTCTGACTAAGAAACTGAAATAAACGGAGGGGACTAAATAGGAACAAGAGGGATCTACCGAAGAAGATACTTCTCCTTCCCTTTGTTTCGGAAGAAAAGGAGGATCCGGACAAAATCGATGAAATGTAAGATGAATGAGACAGATTGACTGGAAAGGAAAAAACAAAGGATGAATTCTACTTTAAAAGGACACGCTATCAAACAAAAGAGAAAAAGACCTGTTTATGAAACTTCTTAACCTTTGCCCAGATGTAAATAAAGAAAATTACAAAATGCAGTTAGATTTAGATACAGACGAAAAAGATATCTTCTGGTTTGAAACCCTCTGTGTGACTATTTTCATACTTTCTGCGACAAACAAATTCAGAATACCCCCGCATTGGTAATTCCATCAATTCCCCATAAAAAAAAAAGAAGTGAATTCAGCTAATACTCTTATGCCCCCAATTAAGTATATTCTATAAAGAGCATCTATGTAACCACGATTATATGACCCTAACCCAATTTAGTAAAGATGAATAAGCCGGCTTATAGAAGAAAGACCCTATAAATATTCCAAAATAAGCTATGCTAACAGAAAAGGTTGCATTTTTCACTCATACCAATACCAATTTGAAGAATCGGTTGAACTTTCATGTAACAAGTTTATCGACGGAGTTAACCATTTGTCTAATATATTCAACTCAATAGCTTCTTGATTGAATTGAGTGAACGGAATTCCTATGTCTCCAACAAAGAAAGTAAATAGGGATAAGACAAACATCGGAAATAGCATCGTATTATCTGATTCATAAGGATACGAAAAAGTAGTCTGAGTACAAAATAGGGAATACTCACAAAAGGACACATCATTTTTGTTAGATTACTTACTATCCATTTGATATGCTGTTTTTTTCCCAAAGAAGAAGACCTTTGATTATTATTCATTGTTAGTTAATAGTAATAAGAAGGGAAAGTGTTTGTTTATTCTTTTTTATCCTTCTTTACCCCAATAATGATATTGAATAGAGGGAATTATTTGTTTTTCCACTGTTTGAAAATGTTTAACTGTCTCTCAAAGGTCAGAAAGTAGATAGGAAATATATAAAATGTTGTTAATCCTGCTGTAGAATAGGCTATTATTGCGAAAATCGGTGAATACAACCAACTATCATTAAGAATTTCATCTTTGGACCAAAAGCAAGGAAGGGGTGGAATACCACAAAGAGAGAGAAAGGGTACCTAATCAAAAAGCATTTTTTTGTAATTGGCACATGGTTAACCCCCCATCAGAACCATATTCTGACTTTTATCGGGAGAATATCCAACAACCGATTCCATTGAGCGAATAATGAATGGACCCAGATCCTAAAAACAACAAAGCTTTAGAATAAGCATGAGTAATCCAATGAAATAAAGAGCAGCTCGATAAGACCCTATACCCAAAGCAGCTAACATCATACGTATAACCCAATTGAGACATTTTAGAATAGGCTGACTAAACTTCTCTTAATCTCTTTTTGAGCAAGAGCTAAAGTAGCTCCAATATAGTACTGTTATTATCCTTATCTTTTAGATTCATGATGTAAGGTATTACTATAAAAAGCAGAAGAAGCCGAGCGAAAGAAAACTTCCCCTACCATCGTAGCAGCATGTATAAGAGCCAAAATCGGGGTAAGACCCTCCATAGCATCAGGTAACCATACATGAAGAGGAAATTGAGCTGATTTAGCAACTACACCTGCAAATAATAGGAAGGATGGCCCATAAAGTAACAAATAAGAAATTCACCTCATTATTAGAAATCAATTCCCAAATGCAAAACTACCTGTTGTCCAATAAAGACCTAAAATCCCTAATAAGAAAAAAACCCAAATCCCCCTGCTATTAGTTACAAATACCTTTTGACAAGCATTTGTGGCAGCAGCAGGTGGAGTGAACAAAAACCCTATTAATAGATAAGCCCACATTCCAACCAATTCTCAAAAAAGAGAAATTTGAATCAAATTTGAACTAGTAACTAATCCCAACATTGACTTATTGAACAAACTCATATACTCTCTCAAATATCCTTGATTGTGAGACATATAATTATCACTATAAATAAGAACCATAATTCCATGGTGATTAATATTGACATAATACAAGTAAGTGGATCGATAAGTAAAGTAGCCCAACTCTAAAGAAAAAGCATTATTGATAGTCCAAGACCATACATATGGATAGATATAACTACTATTTATTTGATCAATAGATAAATAGATAAACTGAAAAAATCATAACTATACTAGACAATCAAATACTCGAAAAAGAGTACATACGTCGAAGGGTTTTGGTTGCAGTCGGAAAAAGAAAGTAGAAGTCCCACTCCTATTAAGATAGGAATTGAAAGTGAGATGACAGGTATGATCCATGAATATGTATATTCCATAAAACAAGTATATTGAATTCCTAATTCATTTTTCTGATTCACCAGCTCTTATCTCTTTTCAAAAGGATCAGTTACTAACAAATTAAAATATCCAATATAGAAACTGCTAATTTTCTTTATTATTATTAGATAGTATGCATTACACAAATTTCCGGCTATAGAGCAAGAAAGAATGAATAATTAGACGAAAAACACTATTTCATTTTGGTATCAATCATAAAAGCCAGTTTACAAGTGGATCCAGTAAAATCAGACTGATTTGTATTAAATTCATTACGAATCATTAAACAATTCATTTGATAACCTTATTAGTCGATGAAACCGTAGGACTCTATGCTTCGTCAGAAAAGGAAGGGCATGATAGCTACTTTTTTCTGTATAACAGGATTATTAGTTACTCGTTGGATTTATTTGAAGCATTTACCATTAAGTGATTTATATGAATCATTACTATTTCTTTCATGGGGTTTCTCCATTATTAAACTATTTAAGCGCAATAATTGTGTTAAAGATTAGTGTTTGTTTAGATTGCTGTAATTGGTTAAATGTTCTTATAGTTAAGAGTCAATTTGTTTTTATTTGATTTACTCTTAATTTGATTAGATTTTGTTTATTTAATTTGTTTACTTGTTTGTTACCAGACTTCCTGATTTCTAGGTAGATTTTCAATATATCTCTTTGTATTCTATATATATATAGAGCATTCTTGCTCTTCAAAATTCAATCAGTCTTATCAATCATTCAATCAATCCCTCTTTCACTAACAATTGGTATCAAAGCTATCTTCTTAAGGGATCTGTGAGATCAAGATGGAAGAAGAATCTCGTTTTACTGCTGTTGCACCACCAATCATCGATGGAGACAATTATCAAATGTGGGCAGTTCGTAAGGAGACTTATTTGGAGGGCTTGGATCTTTGGGAAGCAATAGAAGAGGATTACGAGGTCCCTCCGCTTCCAGCAAATCCTACTGTAGCACAAATCAAATTACAAAAGGAAAAGAAGACAAGGAAATCAAAGGCGAAAGCTTGCCTATTTGCCGTTGTATCTCAAATGATTTTCATGCGAATAATGTTCCTCAAATCAGTAAAGGAAATCTGGGATTATCTCAAGCCGAATATGAAGGAGATGAGAGGATTCATGGAATGAAAGTCCTGAATTTGATTAGGGATTTCGAGTTGCAGAAGATGAAGGAGTCTGAATCGGTGAAAGAGTACTCTGACAGACTTCTCAACATTGCCAATAAAGTGAGATTACTTGGTTCTGTATTAAATGATTCCAGGATCATTGAAAAGCAGCTAGTCACTGTTCCAGAGAAGTTTGAAGCCACCATTACTACTCTGGAGAACATCAAAGACTTGTCAAGGAGGTCTATGAGGCAAGAAAGGGTGATTGAAGATGCCTTACCTATTAAGCATCAAGACAACAACAGGTATAAAAACAAGAAAATTTTCAAAAACCAATCGACGTATGGAGATCCATCTGCAAATTATCAGAAGACAAAAGGAGGAGGTTTCAAAAAATCCTATCCACCTTGCCGCCATTGTGAGAAGAAAGGTCATCCACCATACAAGTGTTGGAGAAGACCTGACACCTTCTGCATCAAATGCAATCAACTTGGACATGAAGCTATGATCTGTAAAGCTAAAGATCAGGCGAAAGAAGTAGATGCACAGGTAGTTCATCAAGAAGAGGAAGAAGAAGATCAATTGTTTGTGGCCACTTGTTTCCCAGGCAAAGAATCAGATGAGAGTTGGTTGATTGACAGTGGGTGCACAAATCATATGACATATGACAAGGAGTTTTTTGAGGAATTAAGAGACACTGAAGTCAAAAGAGTGAGGATTGGCAACGGTGAACACTTGGAAGTCAAAGGAAAAGGCACAGTAGCTATAACAAGTTATGAAGGTACAAAATTTATTCCAGATGTTTTATTTGTACCTAAAATTGATCAAAATCTCTTAAGTGTTGGTCAGTTACTTGATAAAGGCTATAAAGTGTTGTTTGAGAATAAACAGTGTTTGATCAAAGATGCTAGTGGCAAAGACTTGTTCAATGTCAAAATGAAAGGAAAAAGTTTTGCTCTAAATTAGATGGAGAAAGAGTATATGACCTTTATATCCAAAGATAGTGCCACTGAGATTTGGCACAAAAGACTTGGGCACTTTCATCATCGAGGTTTGCTTCAGATGCAGTCAAAGAAGCTGGTAGAAGAACTCGCTGACATTAATGATGACATGCCTCCTTGCCGTGCTTGTAATTTTGGGAAGCAACATAGACAACCCTTTTCTAAACTGGCATGGAGAGCCTCGAAAACACTGCAGCTGGTTCATACTAATCTTTGTGGTCCTCAGCGAACACCATCATTAAATGGTAATCTTTATTACATTATTTTTATTGATGATCTAACAAGAATGTGTTGGATCTTCTTTATGAAGCAAAAGTCAGAAGTTGCAGGTGTATTTTGGAAATTCAAGGCCAGAGTTGAGAATGAAAGTGCATGCTTGATTCAGACAGTAAGATTAGATAATGGCAAGGAGTACACTTCAGAAACTTTTAACAGGTTTTGTGAAGAGGCTGGAATTGAACATCAGTTGATAGCACCATACACTCCTCAACAGAATGGCGTCAGTGAAAGGAGGAATAGATTCATAATGGAGATGACGAGATGCATGCTTCATGAGAAGGATCTTCCAAAATGTTTTTGGGGAGAAGCAGCAAACACTGCTGTGTACTTGCAAAATCGAATTTCCACAAAAGCTATGAAGGACCTAACACCATTTGAAGCTTGGTATGGTTACAAACCTTCTTTAAAGTTCCTTAAAGTATTTGGGTGTCTTTGCTTCACTTACATTCCATAGGTCAAGTGTGATAAGCTAGACAAAAAGGCAGAAGCTGACATATTTGTTGGGTATAGCACTATATCCAAAGCTTATAAAGTTTTTCAACTGCACACTAGTTGGGTTATTGTGAGCCGAGATGTTCATTTTGCTGAAAATGAGCAATGGAATTGGGAAGAACTGATAAAGGTGAATCAGATTTCTAATGCACCAAACAATTTAACCTTTGGTAGCATGTTAGAAGAATTTGAAGATGAACGACAAGAAGAGTCTGAAGATGAACAACAAGATGATTTGGTTGATGATGCACCTGTGAGAGGTACAAGGTTACTGTCTGATATTTATCAAAGGTGTAATGCAGCTATTTGTGAGTCTGCAGGGTTCCATGATGCAAAAAACAGCCAACATTGGATGGCTGCAATGCAGGAAGAGCTTTTGATGATCGAGAAAAACAAAACATGAAAGTTGGTTGATCCACCTTTAACCAGAAAGATAATTGGAGTAAGATGGGTATTCAGAACAAAGCTAAATCCTGATGGTTCAGTTAACAAATACAAAGCAAGACTTGTTGTGAAGGGATATGCGCAAGTTTTTGGAGTTGACTATTCAAAAACATTTGCACCTGTTGCTAGGCTTGATACAGTAAGTTTGTTGCTTGCTATTGCTACTCAAAAGAGTTGGAAAGTATTTCAGTTAGATGTTAAATCTGAGTTCTTAAATGGAGTCTTGCAAGAAGAAATTTTTGTTGAGCAACCTGAAGGTTTTGTGAGCAGAGGAAATGAAGATAAAGTCTACTTGTTGAGAAGGGCTTTATACGATCTTAAACAGGCTCCACGAGCATGGTATAGTAAAATTGATGATCATTTAATTGGTATTGGCTTTTAGAAAAGTCAATCTGAACTCACACTATATGTCAAGCATGAAGGTATAAATACTTTAGTCATTTCTCTTTATGTAGATGACTTATTAATTACAGGAAGCAATCCTAAGCAAATTAACAAGTTCAAACTGGAAATGAAAAAGATCTTCGAAATGACAGACCTTGGTCTAATGTCATATTTCCTTGGCATTGAGATCAAACAAACCCAAGATGAAGTGTTCATTTGTCAAAGAAAGTACGCAAAGGAGATACTTAAAAAATTTCAAAGGGAGGATTGCAAAGCAATGAATACTCCTATGAATCAAAAGGAGAAGCTAGTCAAAGATGATGGTTCTGCCAAAGTTATTGAAGTTGAGTTCCGGAGCTTGGTAGGGTGCCTGATGTACTTAACAACAACCAGACCTGATATCGCAAAGTTGCAAAGAGAGTTATCAGATAAATCAAAGGGACCTGGAATTATGGAGTGAAGTTCTTAAAGCACAAGGAAATGAAGCTAATTGGTTTCTCTGATAGTGAATGGGGTGGCTCAATCGATGACATGAAGCATATGGTCACTGTTTTTTCCTCGGATCAGGCATGTTCTCTTGGTGCTCAAGAAAGCAAGAAACTGTAGCTCAATCCACTGCTAAGGCAGAATTGATAGCTGCAACAGCCGCAGTTAATCAAGCTCTCTGGTTAAGGAAAATTTTCGTGGATCTAAACTTGGAGAAAAAACACAGCATGAGATACTAGTTGATAACCAAGCTGCTATTGCAATCTCCAATAATCAAGTTTTCCATGGAAAAACTAAGCATTTCAACATCAAGTTATTCTTTATTCGAGAAGTTCAAAAGAGTGGTGATGTGACTCTTTGCTATTGCAAATCTGAAGATCAAATTGCAGATGTCCTTACCAAACCTCTGCCACATAGCAAGTTTGAAAATTTCAGAAAAAAAGCTTGGAGTTTGCAGCATCTAAACGAGGAGGAGTGTTGAAGATCAGTGTTTGTTTAGATTGTTGTATTTGGTTAAATATTCTATAGTTACGAGTCGATTTGTTTTTATTTGATTTACTCTTGATTTGATTAGATTTTGTTTTGATTTAATTTGTTTACTGTTTGTTATCAGATTTCCTGATTTCTAGGTTGATTTTCTAGATATCTCTTTGAATTCTCTGTATATATATAGAGCATTCTTTCTCTTCAAAATTCAATCAATCTTATCAATCATTCAATCAATCCCTCTTTCACTAACAAACTGCACCAAGTACTATTTTTCCCCAAGGTTTTGCTACTTCAGGTTTTTTTAACTGAAATACATCAATTCCCACTATGAGTTCCCGCTCTCCAATCTCATTGGTTAATGATGCAAGTCAGGGTGATTCCATTTCCAAACTCTATATATAAGAATTCTTGGTAAAAACAAACAATCATAATTTATTAAATGCGTTATTTTCCTTTGATTCCAATACATGAAGGAAGAGTACTTAGTCTAGGGTTTATCTTTTTAACCATAGGTATTCTTTCAGGGGTCGTATGGGCTAATGAGACATGGGGATCGTATTGGAATTGGGATCCAAAAGAAACTTGTGCATTTATTACTTGACCATAATTGTGGCCTCTATGGGTTTTTTTATAATTTGGATATGCTATTTTGTTTGGGGTCAATCTATTAGGGATAGGGCTACTTATGGTTTATTTACATTAACATCTAATTGAATGAATGAAAGAAATGGTCTGACGAAGACAAAGACGGGAGAGTCTAGATAAGAAAACTATGTGTAAGACATCGAGAACCCTTTAAATCACTACATTACTTGCTTCTCACAAAACCCAAATGTATGAGTAAGTCCAATTCATTTTTTTATTTCACTGAAAATTAATAAAAAAGACTAATTACTGATAGTGAGAAAACCAAATCTGGCAATCTGGATAAATACCATACAGATCGCAACAAACAACTCTCGTGGTCCCCAATCAAGAAGAATTTGGAACATTAAAAAGCTTCTATCCATAGAACATCTGGCGAACATAGATAATAAATAAATGGGAGTTAATATGAGATTCCAATTGTTATGTACCGAAGTAATTAGTCTTTTTCTCATTACAAGAGATTTTTGGCGGGTAATTATTCCAAGACTATTAATTCCTCAACAAAACTACTCATACTCGGCAATGCAAGGGAAGCCATTGATAAGACACTAAAATTCGTGAATCTTTTTAGAATTGGAATAGTCATTCCGCCCATTTCATCGAGATAAACAAGACGTATTCTATCATAACTTGTTCCCGCCAAGAAAAAAAGAAAAGCGCAACGCCAATAAATCCATGAGAGATTATTTGTAAAATAGCTTCATTCAATCCCCGCTTATATATAGAACAAATTCCTATAATGATGAAACCACTCATATATATGAGAGGAGGAATAAGCTATTCTTTGTTTTGAAATTGCGTTGACCCGAAGATGTTGAAGCTGCATAGATTATTTGAATTATGCCTACTATGATCAACCAGGGTGAAAAAAGAGAATGGGCGGGGGGTAATCCATATTGATCCGAACCAATCCATATGCTCCCATTTTGAATAAGATTCCGGCTAGAAGCATACAAGTACTGTAATGTCCCTCTCCGTGGGTATAGGGTATAATCGGTGATTTGACAGCAAAAGCAATAAGAAATCCAATATTTCATATTATTTCCAATGCTATAGGATACGATTTATTAACCGATGTTTCCAAATTGAAAGTTGGTTCATTAGTTAGAACCATATAAACCGATACCCAGAACTCCCATTAACAAATGAATGGAACCTCCTGCAGTGTACAAAATCCACTTTGTAGCTGAATACAACCATTTCATTCCTCCCCACATCGATAGAAGTAGATAAATGGGAATTCATTCTCACTCCCACATGAGAAAAAATAGTCAAAGGTCTCGAGCAGAAAATGATCCTATTTGACCGCTATACATTGCTAACATTAGAAAATGGAATAATCTGGAATCTCAAGTAACTGGCCAAGCCGCTAAAGTAGCTAAAGTGGTGATAAACAAATAGGTCCTATGGAAAGGCCATTCCCAATCTCGAGTCAAAATTAAAAAAAAAAAAAAAAAAAGGATCCATTTATAATCCTCTGTCAGTTGCATTAATGGATCGTCTAATTCGAAATGATAACAAAATGCATAGGTTGTTAGAAGGAGCTCGAGTACACAGATACATATCATATACTTGTTCCTTACTTGATTTCCTCTATGAGGGAAAAAGAAAGAAAAGTCAGAAACCCGCAAATATTGGAAAAACTACAACTATTGTTAACCAAGATACACTTGGACTAAAAATATATATATATATATATATATATATATATATATATATATATGTATGTATATTTATTTTAGAGTTTTTGTCGGTAAAAAGGAAGGAAAGAAAATAGATAATTCAATAAGGGGAGGGGGCTTTTCAAGAACGTATCAATAAGCTAGACCCATGCTTCGAGTTCTTTCATGCCATAAATAAATGCGAACACTCAATCAATCCGTCGGACAGGCAGATTCACATCTCTTACAACCAACACAGTCTTCTGTTCTTGTGGAGCCGAAGCTATTTGCTTAGCTTTACATCTGCCCCAACCAAGGTCTCATTTCTATTCTAATACATCTGTGGGGCAAGCTCGGACACATTGAGTACACCCTATACATGTATCATAAATCTTTACTGACTGTGACACATGATCATGGAGTATCATACAGAGACTTGATGAATATCAGAGTTTATCTGAGAAAAAAATACTACTTTTTCAACAAATTCGATTGATTGATACGAGTTTCTTTCCTGTTACCAGAAATTGACGAAACAATAGTTGCGCCAATAGCTACTTCATGCAATAGCTATAACCAAAATTGAGAAAATATTCCCTTTGGCGACTATCAAGAAAATGTTACGAAATTCATACATATTAACTACATTCAGTATAAGCTCGAGACACATAAGGGCCCTAACTGTATTTCGGCTCGTGATCAATTCACCGATAGAAAAGAAATAGGCACTTAGAATAAGTACATGTTCGAGCATGATTGACCAACTCCTTATCAATTCCGATTCATTTCAATATGAACAAAAATGTAATAGATTCCATAAAAGTATAGAACAAGGGAATATAAAAAATGTAATAGATTCCATAAAAGTATAGAACAAGGGAATATATTGGTAATCGATCGAATAAAAGAATTTAGCTTTTAGACAAACACAACCTTCAAATAGAATTGAAGGGAAATTTGTGCCATAACATAGAACAAAGTGGAATTTATTCTATTTCTAACTAAATATTGATTACTGGCGAGCCACGACAATTGCGCCGATCAAAGAAAGCAGCTAAAAGAATGATCAAAATTAGTTCAAATAGAAGAAAAACAAATGTTGATAAATCAATTCCAATTTGTTGACTATTACTTATTAAGGCTCTAGAATCAGTTTTGATCTTGTAGTCCAAATAATCTCATACCATTACGTATCTACAATAGTAGTCATTTGTGAAACAAAAAGACTTGTACAAACTTGAAAAGTCACTCCATTCCCAACCGTCCAAAGATTCAAATCTGAGGAATATTCTTCACCCTTCATGAACATCACAGCAAATATGATTAAAACATTTATAACTCCCACGTAAATAAGGATGCCCGGCAGCTACAAACTGGGCGTTTGCTAAAATATGGAATAGAATAAGGATAAGGATATAGAAAGAAGAACCAGTCCCAACGATAAAGCAAGTCCTCAAAACTCGATTGGACTAAGAGAAATCCATAAAGAAGTTCCTCGAGATCATCAAATTCGTTCAAGAAAAGCCAAACGTGTCGTAATTTTGACCGACAATTTAAACTCTAAAGAGAAAGATATTGATATCACAAATACTGATGATTTTGACGAATCATCAGACGAAATTGTTTTGCTACGGTATTCCCAACTATCGAATTTTTGTCGAGACGTAATTAAAGGCTCTATGCATTGTCAAAGATGTAAAACAGGTATTTGCAAACAGCTTCAAGCAAATGTACGTTCTTATCTTTTTTTTTGACAGACAAGCCCATTTTGTCTTCTTTTGATATTCCCGAAATAAGAAAAACGCTTTTTAGACCTTGGATATGGAAAAACACAGAATTGACTATTTCGGATAATATATTGGAAAAGACAGAGATGAAACAAAAGCGGTGATGATAAGAAGAGCCAAGGAGGAAGAGAAACAAACATGTCTAGAAAGAGCAGAAACCTGAGATAAGGCACTACTTGGTCAAGTAATAAGAGGTTGTTTGTTAGTAACTCACTCATTTATTATAAAATCTATTGTGATACCCTCATTGATAATAGCTCACAATCTGATTCGTATACTACGTATTTGAAGGTACTGATTGGTACAAGGATTGACAAAATTGCAAGCAAGAAGGAAATGCATATAAATGTCCCTATAATGGTGTTCAATTATCAGAAAGAGAATTTCCACAAAATGGGTTAACAGAAGCAAATAAAGATCTTATTTCCTTTTCGTGTGAAAGCGGACTACATATTTACGTTACCTAATCCAAATTCAATAAAAAAGCAAGAAAAAGAAAATGACTAAATCCATTTCCTTCCCATAATGAAGCAAATCGAGAAAGAATTGATAAAACGAATCTTGACTTTATTTCAACTATAAATCACTTTCCAATATTAGTAATAAGAATAGAAAGGTCTTTGGGGACTTATCATACTCACAAGCATATTGATTTGACTTACAAATTCTAACAAACAAACCCAACCTATTAACTTAGATAAGTTAAGATCTATGTTTCAATTGAACATCTCTTTTTCTTCAAAATGCAATGCAGGTTTATTTTGTTAAAGTTGTTGGAGCACACGATTCCATCCCGACTTCAATCTTCAAACACTATTCCGCAATAATGAATGGAAAAACGGGTTAAGGGGTCATTCTGACTATGATTTATATCCAATTAGATGGACTAAATTATTCGCATAAGAATTACTACATCCTCCATTGAAAGAGGAGAAAGAAATCTATAGGTGTTGATAGTTCCCAAGGAGTTCTAGTTTCAAAAAGAATTCTTAAAGGGGGAATATTTATTATCGAGCCTGTTCGTCTGTCTGTCTGTAGAAAATGGACAATCTCTTATGTCTCAAACCATACGTATTTCATTAGTTCATAAAAATAAGTACCAAATCAAAGATATCAAGAAAAAGGCTATCCTTATAAGAAGAGTTTTGCTGAATCCATTGCAATACATCAAAAAACGAATGAAAATAGATAGAACTAGCAATCAATCATCATTATTAAGAGGATATTTTGGAGATATATTAGTTAGAATATATCTGAGATATTTAGGAAGTTGTTAGTATAAATTTGATTAATCGTGTATTTTATTTATTTACAAGATTTAGTTAGTTATATATTTTTTCTATTTTTAGGTATTAGTTAATAGTTTGTATCTATTTAAACGTGGTAAACGTGAATGAAGATCATACACTTTTCCAATTCTATTTTCTATTTATATTTCTTTAACATGGTATCAGAGCATCGATCGTGGTGTTCTTAAATATCAAAATTTCCTTTATGGCGGAATCAGCCAAATCCAGCTTTAAAATTTCGGATGTTGATTTAACACATCCTTACTATATGCATCACTCTAATCCGCCAGGATATTCACTTGTTCCAATCAAATTAAATGGAGCAAATTATCAATCCTGGAGTAAATCAGTTATGCATGCTCTTATTGCCAAGAAGAAAATTGGCTTCATTGATGGAACAATTGAGGAACCGCCCCAAGATGCAAATTCAACCGAATTCGAACTCTGGAATCAGTGCAACAGTATGATAATATCTTGGTTAACTCATTCTGTTGAAGCAGATATCGCTAAAAGCATTATTCATGCCAAGACAGCTCATCAAGTGTGGATTGATCTTCGCGATCAATTCTCACAAAAGAATGCTCCAGCAATTTTTCAAATACAAAACTCGATAGCAACGATGTCACAAGAAACCATGGCACTGTCAACATATTTCACCAAGCTCAAAGCACTCTGGGATGAACTGGAAGCGTACCGCACACCATTTACGTGTAATCAATGTCAAATACATATTGATCAACGCGAAGAAGACAAGTTGATGCAATTGCTCATGGGGCTCAATGAGTCTTATAAAACGGTGAGATCTAACATATTGATGATGTCTCCATTACCTAATGTGAGGCAAGCTTATTCATTACTTGTACAAGAAGAGATGCAGCGATAGGTAACTTCGGAACCTACTGAGAATTTCTCGATTGCATCAGCAGTGCATAAGAAAACAACATATTCAAAATTCGCCAAGGACAAATCGTGTGAAAACTGCAATAAAAGTGGTCATACAATCAATGAATGTCGAATTCTTAAGTTTCATTGTAAGTTTTGTGATAGAAGGGGACATACAGAAGATCGGTGTCAACAGAAAAATAATTCTACAAGAACAAGACAAGTCAATCAACACAATCATCGTGGATACCGATCATCTGCAAATATGGCCGATGTTTCACAGTTGAATACAGAAGAACAGTCACCTAATTCCATTCCAAATTTTTCTTCTGAGCAATTAAGACAGATAGCATAAGCCTTATCTGCAATCAATCAAAACCCTTCTGGTAATTCTGACAATCACATCAATGTTGCAGGTTTGTTTCCCATATCTACATTATCTATTAACTCTGCGAGTTATAATTCATGGATTCTCGATAGTGGAGCTACGGATCATATAGTATCAAAATCTTCTGTTATGACTGATCCAAAGGCTGCCATCATGTCTACAATAAATTTGCCTAATGGAGAGACAGTATGTGTGTCACATACTGGCAATATTTTCCTTAGCCCTAATCTTAAGTTAAACAACGTTTTATGTGTGCCTTCATTCAATTTAAACCTAATGACGATCAGCAAACTTACCAATAACTTGAAATGTTATGTCACCTTCTATCCTGATTCTTGTGTTATGCAGGACTTGGCTACGGGGAAGATGATTGGCTCGGGTAAACAATTTGGAGGTCTCTATCATATTTCTTCATCTCCAATCAAATCTTCAACTCATCAAGTATCTCAGTCATCTGATTTGTGGCATTTACGTCTAGGTCATCCTTCTTTTTCTTGTTTTAAATTTCTAGCTGATCAATTGCATCTTAATAATGCGAGTTATTCTCATAATTGTAGTATCTGTCTGTTAGCAAAACAAACTAGGTTGTCTTTCCCAAGAAGTTCAATAACAACCCATTCTGCCTTTGATCTGATACATTGTGATGTTTGGGGACCACATAAAATTCCTACCCATTTTGATTTGCGTTTTTTTCTCACTATTGTTATGATTTTACTCGATGTACTTGGGTTTTTCTAATGCAACATAAGTCAGAAGTACATCATTTGTTAATGAACTTTGTTAAATTTGTTCAAACTCAATTTCATACTACTATCAAGATAGTTCGATCAGACAATGGGACTGAGTTCCTATCTTTGCAACCATTCTTTACTTCTTGTGGTATTGAATTTCAACGCACTTGTGTCTATACTCCACAACAAAATGGAGTCGTAGAACGTCGCCATATCCTAAATGTAGTTAGGTCTCTTCTTTTTCAGTCACAGGTTCCACTTAATTTTTGGGGAGAGTGCATTTTAACGGCTGTTTATCTTATAAATAGAACGCCATCACCAGTGTTATCTAACAAGACACCCTTTGAAGCACTCTACAAACGATCACCTACATTTCATCATCTTAAAGTTTTTGGTTGTAAATGTGCAACTATAGTACATCCTAAGCAAAAATTTGAACCTCGGGCAATTCCTTGTGTTTTCGTAGGATATCCTTGTGGTCATAAAGGTTACAAATTGTATGACATGCAATCTCACAAATTCTTTATCAGCCGTGATGTTAAATTTTGTGAAAATGATTTTCCTTTTTCATCATCTTCACAAACTTCGACATTAGCTCCTTC
This sequence comes from Cucurbita maxima, assembly GCF_002738345.1. Taxonomy (NCBI): domain Eukaryota; kingdom Viridiplantae; phylum Streptophyta; class Magnoliopsida; order Cucurbitales; family Cucurbitaceae; genus Cucurbita; species Cucurbita maxima. The sequence goes on along the minus strand of NW_019272075.1, from coordinate 571,039 downwards.
GACTCCTGTTGTTCCACTTCATTATCCATCCTACTTAAGCATCCATCCTCCACCTTCCATTCCTCCTTCACCTCCTATCCCTTCACCTAAGATCATAGTAAATGACCGTAGTGGGCTAGATATGTGTCTGCCAACCATTTACCCAACACAATCTCAGTTTCGGTATTAAAATGACCATGATCCCACGAAAAGCCTTCAAATGTGGTGAAGTTTATAGGCAACTCCCAGGAGTCGATAGTAATGATGTCTGGAAGCTCTTTTTGGACTGCATCTTCAGCTGCTCTCACTGCCGGCAAGTTATGAGTATCGTGCTTCATAAAAAAGTCATAAAGGGATATCTTAACAATAATGACCGGTAAAAATCTAAGCTTTATATCATTGCGGATGTCGGTGATGAACTTCTTTAAGTTGTCTTTGTATCTTTGAGCGGTGTCATTCATAGCCGCATCGCTTTCTCCTTGATACCAAAACAAAGCACGCACAACTCCACCTTCTTTGTCTGATGTTTTAATTCGTTCGATGAAATTTTGGTAAAAAGTTGCACTAGGATTGCTAGGGTTTTTCATCCATTGTTCAATTAAAGTGCCACCCCTAGCACAAGGAACTAAAGCACGATGCCAGCCTTTTGTCCAGCTTTTTCTTTCAACTGGTGAGCAAACGGTATTCCCGGACCAATCCCTGGAGTTTCGTTTTGCCGACGTCAATCCCCAAATGGAGAGGTTCGTGTGCTATCTCCCATTGGCGCTCAGGGTTCAACCGTAGGATGAATGGGTCGGATTGACACTCTGATGGGACCTTCCCATCCCACACAAGTTCCCCCTTTGGAGTTTTCTCTACCCCACCTCCACCAGCCATGTTGCTCTGACCGGCAAGGATGAATATGTTTGTGGGAGAAGTAGCCCCTGAAAGGGAAGGGCTTAACAATATCGTACACATCAAGATTGATAGTTTCAGTAAAACCATTTTGACCCCTTGTGTCTGCCAATAGACACAGAAGAAGATAAGTATAAGGGAATTAAAAGCTACTTTCTGTATAAGGGGATTAAAAGCTACTTTCTGTGTCTATTAGCAGACACAACTACTCTCCCGTTCAAACTCTTATCACTCTCCTTCTATTTTATAATTGATCTATGCTTCTCCATTCCTTTGTGAGTGATCCTCACTTTTTATACTTAATTTTGATTCTATTTTTAGTATTATTTAAGTTTCAAAATCAGTTTCAATCGGTCAATATTTGTGGATTGAGAGTATTTTTCGATCTTAATAGTCTTAGATCACACCTAATTTGTCTAATATATCTATATATAGAAGGATAAAAATAAATTTTCAACTATGAATTTTATTTTTATTATCATTATTATTTTTCAATCTTGTCTCACATGTCTTTTTCATAAAAGATGGGATCTTTTGAAATTAAAATATATTAGAAGATTTAAGTTTTGTTGGCTCCCAAATAAACTCTAAGCTCCTTTTTCTAAATGGATGAATATTATAGGTTAAATTAAACCAAGTAAAACTAAACCTAGGAACGTTGGACCAAAACGAGATTAGGAGCACAAAGGAGAGCATAAAACGTTAATGAGTTAGATTTGATGAATTTTTTTGATGCATCAATAGCATGTACTCTTTGGCTCTATTTATGTGCTATTGTTTATGTTATGCGATCTGAACCAACAATGTGATATATGCATGTATTTTCTTTTCTCTTTGACGATGACTGCAATGTATGTGACCATGTTTATGCCCTTCGAGACACTGTGACGTATCATGTTTGATAAGAATGTATGAAATACAAAGAATATGTATGTACTTCGCGGATTATAACAACAGTACAAAAAGAAGAATAATAACAATGATAATAAATAATAATTAAATAATAAAAATAATAAGAATAGTAATTTTCGGAGTGACCGCTCCTTCCTCTCCCAACTATCTCTTCTCAACCAACTAATCAGTCAAAATTCAGAAGAAGCACACGTGTTCCTGCATCAATTAAGAAAAAAAAAAATACCAACAACAAGATTTACAGGAGAGCTGAAGATTTAACTGGAGAGACAGATCTTGGAGATTTAATTGGAGAGACATCTCCTTCTCATACATGCAAGGTTGTTACAAGATATCAGTTGGAATCAGATTTCCTTTTCTTTTATCTAATTATTCAGAATTAGATCTATTGCCTAGTTATTTAGATTTTAATTAGCATGTTAGGTTAGAGAAATAACTAAAATCAATGACGCCAATATTTGTCAACAAAATTAAGTAAATTGGAACCGAGAGAAAAAAAAAATGGAAGATAGAAAGTAAATACTGAACAAAATGGAAGATTTGGTGAAAAACAGATGAAATACATAGAAATAGAAGTAAACAAATGGGAAATATGGAATTGATTAGCCGTGCAATTCAAGAACCTATTAAAATTGGCAAAAGATAATTGTGAACTTAATTAAAATAAAAAGAAGAGGAAACACTACCTAAGAGGAAAGAAAATATATGGTAAATATTAAAGAGTTTTAAATGGATGACATCAAAATGAAATTATAACAAACATTTAAAATTTTATTCATGCAAAGCCTCTAATGTTCGCATGATGTTTAACACATGGGCCAATGTAAATTAAAGAAATAATTTTATAGAAGTTCGAACTTGAAACTGATGTCATGAACTCACATAGGTTGACTTGGATTTCAAATGACAGAATTAAACTTTCATTAAGGATAAATTCGTGACAATAACTTAAACTAATCACATAATTGACCTTACTATAGGATAGGCTAAAAATTGTATGAATTATGATGGTGTATGAATTGTGTCGTATGATGTCGTATGATAGTATGTGATGATGTATGAGTTATGACGATGTATGAGTTGCATTGTATGATGTCGTATACTAGTATATGATGATGTACGAGTGTATGATGATGTATGAGTTATGATGCATGCTTGATGATGTGCGTAGTATATATATATATTTTGATGAATGACGTACTTGATATGCTTGATGCACTTTATAGCAATATGATGAGTATGACGATTGCGTGACGTTTACCTTAATATGATGATGTTTTCCATATAGAGCATGCTATATGATGATGGGTGTCATATTGTATCATGTCGTTAGATCGACATAGGACACAACCCTAAGAGCATGAAAATGATATTAATATAAATATCCACGAGTATGTGTTACCTAGAGTAACAAAGAGATGAGACTAGAGGGTTGCGTCAGAAGAGACATTATGATGGATTTAGAGGGACCTCATGCATACATAAGCATAGGGCTACTTCCCCTAGAGATGATGAATGCGGATGGGCACAGTATGATGATGAGTGTGAATGTGCACGAGTGCCAATGCGCACAGATGAGGGTGTTCATGAGGCGCATGACACTATGAGGTTCCGCTGACCTCCAAACGTTGCTACAGATTAGCTTGACCAAAGGGTCCATGGGGTGTGCAAGCGCCCTGGAGATTCAAACTCGCACGTGTGAATCGTGTGTAGGGAAGTACTACACATCCAATTTGTCCGAGACTGGAGGTCACCCTTGTGATGATTAGAGATAGGTCCTTAAATCATGATTGCATGTGCTTGCATTTGCATGGCCCCCTATAGTGGGGCCACTTACTGAGTATTCTTTGAAATACTCAGTCCGTGTGCCACATCATCGATACCCCAACCACGTGATCGAGACCTATACGCTCCACCCCTTTGCATGGTTACAGGTCCACTCCTTGTAGCAGCGCAGTAGTTAGTAGGTGATCCAAGACCTGAGATAAAAGAGGCAGCATATTCATATACGGAATCCATACAAATTATTCAACAAGTTTTGGAAGGAATTCCAGGAGGCGGGCGGAAAAGAGGGGAAAGCTCTCCGTTCCTGGTTCTTCTGTAGCTGGATTCTTCGAAACCACAAGAATCCTTAGTTAGAATGGGATTCCAACTCAGTACCTTTTGAGATTTTGAGACAGTACAATGAAAGTTGTAAGCTGTGTTCGGGGGGAGTTATTGTCTATCGTTGGCCTCTATGGTAGAATCAGTCGGGGGCCTGAGAGGCGGTGGTTTACCTTGTGGCGGATGTTAGCGGTTCGAGTCCGCTTATCTCTAACTCATGAACTTAGTTGATACAAAGCTATATGATAGCACTCCATTTTTTCGATTCGGTAGTTCGATCTCGGAAGAGAAGAAAAGTAATGAAACTCGTGATGGCTACTGAATAACCTCCTTTGACTTTCTAAATAATAAAGCCTTTGACTTTAGTATTCGTTTGTCAAATCTTGTTCAGTTCCACGAGTTCCAAATCCTGTCACCTCTACCTATTACTTATCTTTTGAACAGTAACGAGAAATCAATTGAGATAAAGGCAAGGCGCACTTGTACAGAGGACGACGACATCGCGAGCAGAGATTGTGGTACGTGCATATGGTAGGCTCATATTTAAATTCCTAGTCTTAAGTTAGAATAGGTTATTTTGCTTTTATTTTCTCTAAATTTCAGTATTTCATATTTAAACACCTAATACCATAGTTGCGTTTGCCAGAGAAGAAGTTGTTTTAAGCATTTCTCGAAGTTTACATTATAAATGATGTTCATGTAAGAGTTATATTTCTGTATTATAGATGAGCATGAGACGTTAGTAACGACTCTGAGTATGTGGAAATTTAGGGTCGTTACACGTATAAAACTTACAACATGAGTAATACAGAAGTATTGTATCCATCGTTTCATTGAACGATGTTTTTTAATTCGGATCTCGTACATGTTTAATGGGACCTTATACATGCAATATTATTCGTGTTTCTTTATTTTCTGTCAGTTTTCAGTAGTGTGAAAGTGCGCTATTCCTTAGTCAGGCCTAAGGGGTATGTTAGCCACCTGATACAGTGGATTAAAGAAGTATTATGCATTCAACTCTACCCGGAAGAGGAAGTAGAGCCCAAGGAATTAGGTGCCACCAATGATGATACACGTTATAAGTGTATACATATTCTAACTCGAACAATTGGGTCACTTAATATTTTAAATACTCATCCTATGTTCAACATTTTTCAAGTAAATGTAAGATTTTCATGTACCAATGTCACGACCTAGAATGGCTGCCCTCGACCTACTGAGCAACATTTTTCAAGTAAATGCAACAACCCAAAATGGTTGCCCTCAACATTTATCTTTCTTGAATTCCTGAGATTTATATAAGCAGTTTTCTCTTCTACCACATCTACAAATTCTAATTTTGATCTTTAAGAACAAAGTTTGATTATTTTTAATTATTTAAATAAGAAACTTCCACAAAAGTGGAGTATTAAGTATGTTATGGTTCAACAAAGATGTGGTTTAAATGATTTTATTGAGATAGAATAATAGATCAATCAATAGAGATTAGAGAATGACACATAATAAGATCATAGTAAATGACCATAGTGGGCGAGATATGTGTCAGCCAACCATTTGCCCAAAGCAATCTCAGTTGCGGTATTAAAATGACCATGATCCCAAGAAAAGCCTTCAAATGTAGTCAAGTTCATAGGCAACTCCCAAGAGTCAATAGTAATGATGTCTGGAAGCTCTTTCTGGACTGCATCTTCAGCTGCTCTCACTGCTGGCAAATTATGAGTATCGTGCTTCATAAAAAAGTCATAGAGGGCTATCTTAACAATAATGACAGGCAAGAATCTAGGTTTTATATCATTGCGGATGTCGGTGATGAACTTCTTTAAGTTGTCTTTGTATCTTTGAGCAGTGTCATTCATAGCCGCATCGCTTTCTCCTTGATACCAAAACAAAGCACGCACAACCCCACCTTCTTTTTCTGATGTTTTAATTCGTTCGATGAAATTTTGGTAAAAAGTTGCACTAGGATTGCTAGGGTTTTTAATCCATTGTTCAATTAAAGTGCCACCCCTAGCACAAGGAACTAAACCCACGATGCCTGCCTTTTGTCCAGCTTTTTCTTTCAACTGGTGAGCAAACGGTATCCCCGGACCAATCCCTGGAGTTTTCGTTTTGCCGACGTCAATCCCCAAATGGAGAGGTTCGTGTGCTATCTCCCATTGGCGCTCAGGGTTGAACCGTAGGATGGATGGGTCGGATTGACACTCTGATGGGACCTTCCCATCCCACACAAGTTCCCCCTTTGGAGTTTTCTCTACCCCACCTCGACCAGCCATGTTGCTCTGACCGGCAAGGATGAATATGTTTGTGGGAGAAGTAGCCCCTGAAAGGGAAGGGCTTAACAATATCGTACACATCAAGATTGATAGTTTCAGTAAAACCATTTTGACCCCTTGTGTCTGCCAATAGACACAGAAGAAGATAAGTATAAGGGAATTAAAAGCTACTTTCTGTATAAGGGGATTAAAAGCTACTTTCTGTGTCTATTAGCAGACACAACTACTCTCCCGTTCAAACTCTTATCACTCTCCTTCTATTTTATAATTGATCTATGCTTCTCCATTCCTTTGTGAGTGATCCTCACTTTTTATACTTAATTTTGATTCTATTTTTAGTATTATTTAAGTTTCAAAATCAGTTTCAATCGGTCAATATTTGTGGATTGAGAGTATTTTTCGATCTTAATACTCTTAGATCACACCTAATTTGTCTAATATATCTATATATAGAAGGATAAAAATAAATTTTCAACTATGAATTTTATTTTTATTATCATTATTATTTTTCAATCTTGTCTCACATGTCTTTTTCACAAAAGATGGGATCTTTTGAAATTAAAATATATTAGAAGATTTAAGTTTTGTTGGCTCCCCAAATAAACTCTAAGCTCCTTCTTCTAAATGGATGAATATTATGGGTTAAATTAAACCAAGTAAAACTAAACCTAGGAACGTTGGACCAAAACGATATTAGGAGCACAAAGGAGAGCATAAAACGTTAATGAGTTAGATTTGATGAATTTTTTTGATGCATCAATAGCATGTACTCTTTGGCTCTATTTATGTGCTATTGTTTATGTTATGCCATCTGAACCAACAATGTGATATGTGTATGTATTTTCTTTTCTCTTTGACGATGACTGCAATGTATGTGACCATGTTTATGCCCTTCGAGACACTGTGACGTATCATGTTTGATAAGAATGAATGAAATACCTTGAATATGTATGTACGTCTCATATTGAACTTTACAACTTGACTAATGTGGAAGTATTGTATCCATCATTTCATTGAACGATAATTTTTAATTGGTATCTAGTACATGTTTAATGGGACCACATACATGCAATATTATTCTTGTTCCTTTTTAATTGGGTGTTAGTCCACAGTCACGCCTAGGGGGTATGTTAGTAGTCCCATCAATGATGTACATGTTGTATGTGAATATATTGTCACTTAATATTTTAAACACGGTTCCAATAACTTTCAAACTTTACAAAGTCATCAATCATCAGGAAATAAGGTCCACTACAAATCTACATGTTATTTGGGGATCATCTAGATCATGAATAGAAGATAAGTTACCTTAGGAGCATTACGGTCATTTTATAATGTTGCTTAGTTTAGCTACTTAACCTTATTTAATGACAAAAAAAATTCAGATATAATCTTAACATGCCATAATATGTTTCACTTTAAAATTTCATGGGTAATAGAGTTCATTTAATAGGTTATTTTAACATTACTTAAATTTCGAGCAAATCGATCGGTTAAGGGTCTTAACTCAAGATTCTTGATGTTTTTCTTTCATTCATACTTAGTTTAAGGTTCATACTAAGATCCAATGGATTCCTATATATATTTCTTAAGAAAATTTCAAGTTGGCTACTTACCTCGTCGTGGACGTTAAAAGCCTTCGTTCTCAAGCTTCCAATAGCCACTTGTGGTCCTCCCCATGCCTCTTTTACTGCTTACAACACGTGCACGACAACTCTGCATGTGCTACACATGTCACCAACTACCTCCACTACAAGTCAAGTTTCTCAGCGAACAACTTTTTAGACAGATTGGCGACACCAAGGCTAACAAACAGCACCCTAATCTTGTGAGTAACTAGAACCAACATCCAATTTATCATCGCCCGGAACACGCATGACACTTCCCTCTCGTGGATTGACTACGCTATTGGTGACTTGAATCCGTCGAATAGGGACCCATAGTTCATCTATCTGTACAAAATGATGGACAATTTATTAAAATCATGTTTGTCATTGAAGGCGAATTTGACGTCAGCTTCATAACCACCACCAATGTCCTTGTCTTGAAACATTAAGAATGAAGTCATATACTCTTTTTGTCAACATTCACTTACTTTGTGTTTACTCGTAATAAAATCAAACTAAAATCTAATGTTTAAGTTGTATGAATGAATCATTCATTCTTTCACGGATTCAAAAAAGAGGTCAAATTCATTTTATTTACTAATTAGGTATATAATTTTGATCAAGGGTATACCTAATATGAAGTAAACAATTCAATTATTTATTGTGACTAATTTCATGTGACCGTGTATATTATATGAGTAATAAAATTCATTTTAGGCATATTAGTTATATTAATGATATATCTAGTACGAAATTACATTGACATACTTCAATGTAACGACCCTAAACTTTCACATATTTAGAGTCGCTACTAACGTCTCATACTCATCTCTAATGCGGAAATATAACTCTTAAAATGAACATCATTTATAACATAAACTTCGAAAACGTTTAAAACAACTTCTGCTCTGGAAAACACAGTCATAGTATTACGTGTTTAAAATACAAAATACTGAAATTTAAAGAAAATAAAAACAAATACAAAATAATTTAAAACAATGAAATGCAAAGCAAACTATTCTAACCTAAGACAAGGAATTTAAATATGAGTCTACCATTGATAACTCCCTAAAGTAGAGTTATATCAAGTCTATAATTTAAAACAAGGGAATGCAAAGCAAACTATTCTAACCTAAGACTATAAATTTAAATGCGAGTCTACCATTGATAACTCAGTAAGGTAGAGTTATATCAAGTCTTTTTATAGTTAATTTTTGTAACAATTCAGGCCCACCACTAGTGTCTTCTTTGGGCTTTCCCTTCTCCTAAAGGCTTTAAAACGCGTCTGATAGGGGAAGGTTTTCACACCCTGGTGATTTGTTCTCCTCCCCAACCAATGTAGGACATCACAATAAATGTAACGGATCTGATAAAAAATAAATAAATAATGGAGTCGTCGGCAGGACCGAAAACTTCGGTGAACGCCGGAGTTTTCGTTTGCACACGACCCACAAAGGGTGGCCGAAGTCTAGGTCGCCAAGGAAACTCGATCCCGACCTTCAGCCACCCCAAGACACCTGCAAAGAAGGAAAAAAATAAGTGAAAACAAAGAAGACAGAGAAAATCCGACGAAATTCCGACGTGGCCAAACCCTACGAAATCGACGTCAAAACCTCCATTTTACGCAAGAAAAGTAATCCCATAGCCTTTTACACACATCAGGGGTAGATTTAGATGAGTTCTACACGTTGCACACCATCGGCAAGGGAGACGGAACGTCGGATTTTCGAACCCTCTCAGATTAGGGAGTGTGAGGCCTTTACAAACCAAACCAATACCAAAAACGAAATTAGGGGAGAAAGAGACTCGGGAACGGAGGAAAAAAGAGGAAAAAAGGACATCAAAACGACATTAACGAGGAGAGAGAGAGGTCGCCGGAAAAACGCGGGCAACCGGGTGGACAAGACGAAGTCCGACTCGAGGGCTGGATCCCACGATCCGAACCGAGTCCAACCACCGTAAGCCAGTCCAACACCCGACGACTCCCACGGCCCAAACGCCTCAGCCCAAACCCGTAAGTCCAGTTACGGCCTAACCCATCAGCCACGGCCCGAGAGCAAAAACCCAACCGACCCGAGACTCGCAAGCCTAGTCCAACACCGACAAACACAACCCAGCCCACCTACACGTTTCCTTCAGCCCAGGCCGGCCCGTCACCCGCGACGCAACCAAAAATCTGCGAGCGACCCGACAACCCGCACCTCGACCCGAGACCACTGCACACGCGTTTCCCTCTGGTTGTGCCACGTGGAACATTTGCGGCGCGACACCTCTTGGCTCCGGTGGCTTAATCGGCTCGGCGGCAACTTCTCGGCTCCAGCGGCTTATTCGGCTCGGAAAACCTGTTTGTCACCGTTCTGACTCTCCTGGACTTAGTTTCGGCCTCGTTTAAGGTAAAGTAGATCATTTTAAGGTCATATTTCACAAATTCAAGTTGGAAAATAGTTATGTTTGTGAAATACTAACGAAGGTGTCGAATGATACAATAGGAACCAACCACCAACGGAAGCTTATAATGTTTACGAGGAGCTAGGAGCTTACGTTTATATTTAGGAAGTACTTCGTCTAAGGCCTACCAAGTAAGTGGCTCACCTATCGTAGGTTACGCGTTATTTATCGTATGTTGGCACATGCCCGTGGATTCGCACGTGTCATTAAATTGTATGCTAAATTGTTGTGCTTAAGTACGTAATCATGTGAACGTGAATGTATGATGTGTATGCGGGTTAGTCTGATGTGATATATAATGCGTATGATGTTTATGTTGTTCTTGAATGATTATGGCATAATTGTATGAAATATATGAATGTAAACCGCATGAATTGTATAACATGAAATACGATAAACTGCCTGGAAATTATAACCCCAACAGTAATATGTATGATACGTAAATGAAAAATAAGAAATGACATGTAAGCACGAAATGTGACTGTGGGGTTAAGTTCATTAATGACAAATATAGAAGTATTGGGGACCTCATGCATTTTTGTGTGTTCATGCATTTGGGGGGATACCCCTATCCCATCACGAGGGTACGGACGCGTACATACAATGGAAGGACAATGATCATTATGCTTTGCATAGCGCTGCTGTGACGGTTACTAGTTCTAGTGGGTGTCAAGCATAAGGGGCTCCCAGAGTATGTCCACCGGATAAGGAAAGTGGCCCAGCGGTGTGCGAACTAGCTGGTGAACTCATACTCGCACGTATGGGCTGTGTGTAGAGTATATGGTACACGTCCAAAGTTACCCGTTAGGATAGTACCGTAGGGAAAACGGAACGAAAGATAGGTCTCATAATCTCATTGCATGTGATTGTTGCATAACCCCGATAGGGGGTCACTTACTGAGTATTCTAGAAATACTCAAGTCTCGTGCTACTTACTTTTTCAAATAAAGGTAAGGCACCCATGTGAGATCGACGGCGGCACCGTACACCCCGGGACTGTGACACATGCATAGGGTAGCTATTTTCCATTTTCTAGTATAGGTTAGTATAGGTTGAATTCGGTTTGCATCATTAGTATAGGTTGAATTGTAGTCGCATAATAAACCATAAGGTAGTTTAAGACAATTATTTCAGTATTGTTTTTTTTTTCCTTTCTTTCCCTTGTATTCGTTTTCTTTTTCACGAGGTAATAAAAGGCGAGTGTAAGTCGCATTTATGATAATAGCCCATTTAATGTAAATTCCGCATTTCAAGGTATAGTAATAACCTTAGATTAAATAGGTAAAATTTAGGGCCATTACAATTTTGCACTCATATTCATTATTTTCTCATTAATTCCTCCATTTATTCTAATTAGTATACATGAAATAGTCAATTGCGGTTTAATATGAAAAGAAGTTCAATTTGTATAAATTGAGCTTAATTGTATACGTAATTGAGTTATTTGGTAAAATTTTAGAACATTCACGCTGAACCATGATGCTCTAGCAAATCGGGAAACAACACTGCTTGCATTTGGAAATAAATTGTTGACTCTAATGCTGAAGCAATTCGGAACTCAAACTTTTCGGGGATGACATGGAAATTTTAATTCACATTAGCAGTCCACGTTGGTCATTGACTACCAAATTAGAAACATCCTAAGTGGACGATTTTATCCTTTCTCAGCCCTAAATGAGAAGAAAGAACGTTATAAAAGGAAGGATACCTAAAATAGAGGAGAGCCACACTTTGGGAGAGAAATCGGATTAGTGATATTGACATTAGAAAGAAAAGAAGACCAACAAGGATTGATTAGGGCAAAGAGGTGGACGTGAGAGCTCAAGGGAAGGGAACTTCCATTGACGAACGGCAACAAACCGGGTATAACTCTCTATTTCCTTATTCTTTTTTCTCATTCCATCAATTTTAGATGATTGAAATGCGAATTCCTCTATTTAATTCAGTTTGTATGGAGAGCTAAACTCCACAGGGCGCTCGCACACCCTCTAGACCCTCTAGTCAAGCTAATCTGTAGCAACGTCCGTAGGTTAACAGAACCCCATAGTGACATGCGCCTCATGGACACCCTCATCATCATACTTTGCGCATTTGCACTCATCATCATATTGTGCACATTCACACTCATAATCTCTAGGGGAAGTAGCCCTATGCTTATGAACATACAATATGCCTAAGGTCCCTCTATATCCATCCTAATGTCTCTTCTAACAAAACCCTCTAGTCTCATCTCTTTGTTACGCAAGGTAACACATCCTCGAGAATATTTATACTAATATCATTTTCATACTCTTAGGGTTGTGTCGTCTGTCGATCCAATAACATGATGCAATATGATACTCATCATCGTATAGCATGCTCAATATGGAAAACATCATCATATTAAGGTAAACGTCATGCAATCATCATACTCATCATATTGTCATAAAGTGCATCAAGCATATCAAGTACGTCATTCATCGAAATATATATATACTACGCACATCATCAAGCATCATAACTCAATCATCATCATAACTCATACATCATAATATACTCATACATCATCGTAAACTAACATACAACATCATACGACATAGTTCATACATCATCATAATTCATATAATTTTTAGTCTATCTTATAGTAAGACCACTTACTTGGTTGGCCTTAGCCAAAGTACTTCCTAATTACCTAAATGTAAGCTCCTGTTTCTCGAGAGCTACTCCAAAGGTTGTCGGCGTTCACTACCAATTACACCGTTAGTCACATTTCGTTAGTATTTCACATTCTAATGCATAATTCAACTAACAAGGTAAAATAATACGGCTCTAAAAATGGCCTCAATTACCTTAATCAGGGCTGAAAACCGGTCCAAAAGGGTCAGAATGGGGGAAACCGGGCTAAAAATAGAAAACTGAGAAGTCACCAGAAAAGTAGTCGGAAAATGCCGGAACAGTAGCCGGGAAGCCGCCGGAACAGTCATCGAAAAGTTGTCAGAACAATCACCGGGAAAGCTACCAGAAAGCCACTAGAAAGCTGCTGGAAAAGTCAGCCAAAAGCTGCTGCCTGTCGCCACAAACCGCTGCACCGTCCAAGTCGCCAAAGCTGAAGGGCTGCTTGCGCCGCAGCTTGACACGTGACAGCATCTGAGTGAGCCACAACAGCCCAGGCATCTCAGGTCAAGGCGCTGGTCGAAGTTTAGTTCGGATCGTGGTTCGCAGGTCGCGGGCTCTAGTTGTAGGCTTGGCTATTGGATCGAGCTAAGTTTTGGGCCTTGGTTTAGCAGGCTGACCGCGGATTGGTTAACGGGCCGCTGCAGTGAACCGGGATAAAGAAACTTGGGCCACGGGTATCTAATTCGAGTACCCGATTTGGGTCCGGCCTGGATCCATCGAACCTTTCTTCTTCACCCAAATTTTTCACGATTTTGAATGATGTTTCTCTTTCCTCTGTTCATCCTTTTCGATGCTGATTTCCACCCTTTTCCTTCTTCTTCCTCTCTATTTGTCTTCCCTCCTTCCTTACCCGAAGTTTCGTGGCTTGAAACGACCTATAATCGCAAATCTCTGGATGTTTAGAAAACCCAAGATCTCGACCTCGCTTCCCAATGATGACGCTTATGAACACGGTACGAAACGTACCTTGGGTTGATTGGCAGTCGTCAGGGATCCCTCTTTTGCGGTGTAACTTGTTGGGTTGTTTCGTTTGTGGGTTTCATTTTTGGATGAGCTACCAACGCTCTCTCTCTCTCTCTCGATTTTAATGCTCTTTTCTTTGTTGATTTCTGGCAATCGAGTAAAAGACGGCCGATAGAAGAAGTTACAAAGGGAAAGAGAATATTTGAGGTGAAGACCGATTATGCAATCATTCCATCATCATATTTAAATAATAATCTATCCTAAAAATAAAAAAGAAAATGGCAAAAATGTCCCTCCCACGTTGCTATTCCACTTAATTTCTGTCACTAATTCGCGCGACACCGTGAGCTCGCCCCTCCACAAGATCATAGAACCTGTATGCCTTACTTCTGAGTTTGTAGCTGATGAAGACGACCTTCAGCCCTCTAGGATCGAGCTTGGCGAGATGGTGACGCCCGTCCTTCATGTATGCGACGCAACCGAACACTCGAAGATGACATACCTCTGGTTTCTTGTTGTACCAGGCCTCGTGTGGCGTCTTTCCGTTGAGGCTTCGCGTTGGCGACCAATTGAGGAGGTAGACGGCCGTCATTACTGCCTCTCCCCAGAACCCCCCGGGCATCCAGGTCGTCATCAGCAATGACCTTTGTTGTCCCAACGATGGTCTGATTTTGATGCTCCACCACCCCGTTCTGTTGGGGAGTAGGACACTGTTAGGTGCTGCTGTATGCAAAGCTTGTCGCAGTGCTTACTGAAGCTCGTCGAGGTGAATTCTTCGCCTTGATCCGTGCACAATACTCGCATCTTCTTCCCACATTTCGCCTCTACTCGCGCTTGAATGCGCTTAATTGCCTCTGTTGTTTCACTTTTCGCTTGCAACAGGAATAGCCAAATGAAGTTACTTTTGTTATCGACCAGTAGGAGAAAGAGAGTCTTGTCGCTTGGGGTCGCCAGCTCGAACGGCTTGCCAGTGCGGTAGGATGCCTGAGATAGAAAGGGGGTATGCCTCTACTTGCCGATGAGACACTTGTCGCATATCCTGTTCATGCCTTCGATTGTTGGCAAACAATGCACCATCTTCTCCTTCTGTAATTTTTGTAGGGCATGAAAGTTTAGGTGCCCGTACCTTGCGTGTCACCTCCAAGATACTTCTTCGGTCCTGGCCGAGAGGCTAACTAGTTGCTCTATCTCCAACTCCAGGATGTAAAGGCGGTTTGTCGTGCACCGAACTTGTGTGAGCAGCTGTCGTCGATCATCGCAGATCTTGAGTAGCCCGTGCTCGATGGAAATGTAGCAGCTGGCCTTATCGAGTTGACCTAGGCTCATAAGGTTAGCCTTGAGCCTCGAGATGAAGTAGACGTCGGTCAGCTTGTGATGCTTGCCTCCCTTGCCAACGAACAGGATGGTGTCGCGCCCTTCGATCTCGACGACGGAGCTGTCGTCGAACTTAACCATCCCGCGAATCCCCGAGTCAAGCTCGGAGAACATCAGGTAGGACTAATGCACTCACCATAAAAAGAACGTCAGGGAGAACTTAACCGTTCCGCGAATCACCTAAAGCTTTGATACCAACTGTAACGATATTAAATTTCATACCTGGTAGGCTAGTTAGGCCTAGGGTATATGTTAGCTAGCCGACGTAGTGGATTCATGTAGACATGTGTAATCCATGTGTAGAGATGTATTATGCATTCAACTCTACCCAAAAGAGGAAGTAGAGCCCAAGAAATTAGGTCCCATCGATGATGATACATGTTGTATGTGAATATATTTTCTCACCCGAATAATCGGGTCACTTGTTATTTTAAATACTCATCCTATGTTTAACACTTTTAGGTAAATGCAAAAGCTTCAGGTGTCACGGCCTAGAATGGTTGCCCTTAACCTACTTAGCAACATTTTTTTAGGTAAATGCAACGGCCTATAACCTACTAAGGCTCACGCATATCCCTGATAAGGAAGGGATTGTAAAATGATAATTTACCCGTCAGGATTCACTCTAACCAATTTTCTCAATTTTCACTCTTTAGTTTTCTATATCTTTCTTGAATGTCTTGTATTTATGTAACCAATTTTCTCTCAACCTCATCTACAAATTTCGTTTTCTAATATTCTCAATAAAATCTAAAAAATTCAATTTTAGAGAGAAAATCAAGTTTTAAACTTCTCGTCGAGGCTCGAGTGTTACAAATTCTCCGATCCTTCAAAACTTTCATTCTCAAAAGTTCTAATGCTCAATTACAAGAGTAGGATATCCTCTTATCTACTTTTCTTATCCAAGTTGCTACATTTTCTCGGCGGTAACTTTAACGACACATGACTATGGACATCCGCTCATAACACATCAACCTATGAACGATTAAGACGTATCAAACCACATAGTCCTCTTGGGAATAATTTCTCAGATTTCCTGTCCATGTACATGTTATCAACAACTAGGGTGCTCCTAGAGTTACCCCTGCCACTTACTTGGTTGACCTTAGTCGAAGTACTCCCTAATTAACTAAACGTAGGCTCCCATTTCTTGGGAGCTGCTCCAAAGGTTATCGGGGTTCACGTTCAATCATACCGTTCGTCACCTTTCGTTCATATTTCACATTTTAACCAATAATCCAACTAACAAGGTGAAATAGGGCTCCAAAACGGCCTCAATTACCTTAATCGGGGTTAATCGAGGTTGGAATGGTGGAAACTGGGCTAAAAATGGCAAACTGAGAATTCATCGAAAAAATTGTCGGAAAGCCGCTGGAACAGTCACCGGTAAGCTGCCGGAAAACTATCATAACGTTGCCGGGAAATTTTCCAATGATGTTTCTCTCTCCTCCGTTTGTCATTTTCAATGCCGATTTCCGCCCTTTTCCTTCTTCTTCTTCTCTATTTGTCTTCCCTCCTTCCTTACCTGGAGTTTCGTGGCTTGAAACAAACTCACATATCTATGGATGTGGTGGCTCTGTAACAACACCTTAACGAACACAATGTCCCTGGTTGTGTTACGCGTTCACTTCTCATGTTAAAATTCTATTGGTTTATTCTCCATGTAACTCAAATCTTTGTCGAGTTAGAGGGGCTCGTAGTCTATTATATGTATAGGGTCAATCACGTATTTACTCAACATCAATATGTGAACTACCTCGTGTACTCCTGAGAGGGAGGGAGGTAGGGCTAACTTATACGCTATGGACCAATTCACTCGAGAATTTCAAAAGGTCAAACGAAGCTAGGACTCAACTTGTCCTTGAGTCTAAACCTTAAGACATCTTCCATGGGTGCCAGCTTTAGGAATACCATGTCCCCTATCACAAACTCTAAGCTTTTATGCCTTAAATCGACGTAGTTCTTCTGTCTACTAAATTTTCTAGACAACCTCATTAATGACACGAACCAGCTCGAGTCCTACTAACTCTCTCTCATCTACCTCATTTCCAACATAAAGGGGATCTACACCATTTCCCATACAGGGCCTCAACTGATGTCATTCGGCGTTTTGTTTGTCCATCTGTTTAGATCACAAACTCACCCTAACAAGCTTGGCTACGTCTCTCTTCATGCTCCTCTACCAGAAGTGTTGTTCTAAATCTTGGTACATCTTAGTGCCTCTTGGGTGCATGGCAAATGACGAGTTATGTGCCTCTGTTAATTTTTTTTTTTTTTTTTTAACTCTTCTATTGTCGGGCACATGGCATCCCTGGCACAATAATCCTTCATCTGAGGACTTAGGATCCTCTTGTTGAGAGGTAATAATTCTCTGTCTAAGTGTAAGTTGTATTGTGAATCGAGACAGCTACACTATGACTCCCTCGGTCACTATAGCTATGTTGGCCCGCTCGAAATCTTTTTTTACCCTTACTTCTTTAGTAATAAGGGCCGACGAGTGGGTCATCTTTCTACTTAGGGCATCTATGGCTATATTTGCTTTTCTAGAGTGGTACTGTATATTTACATCATAATCCTTCACCAATTTTAACCATCTTCTCTACCACATATTTAACTCTTTCCAGTGAAGAAATATTTTAAACTCTCGTGGTTGGTAAAAATTTGGGTTTTCTCTCCATACCAGTAGTTTCGTACTTTTTCTCTTGCTTCACATTGCCAAGTTGTCATAATCTCCTTAATATCTTGCCTACTAACTCTTAATATCATAAATGAGTCTTTTATTTATTTTTTATATATATGAAATATACTTAGAATGGCGAATTAGGATCCACTAGGACAAAAATCAAGCATAGGGTCGAACTCTTCTTTGGTGTCAAGGTAATAGCTATGAATACTCATCGACTCTCGGGAAAGGCTAGAAGGAAGAATGGGACCTATTATGGGACATACAATGCATTACAGATGTATGATCATTACAATTCAACCGGGTTATTCTATTCCACCTCTTAGAAAGAAAAGAACTGAAAGAAAATTAATAGCATGACGATACATTTATACAAATTATCTCATACTATTATATATATATTATCCTTACATCATATACCCCTAAAAACAACTTTCATCTTGGAATGTGTAAAACTCTATCCTAAATCCGGGTACTTTTCTCTTATCATATCTCATGTTCCAATGTAATCTTCTTCATATACCGGGTTTCGTCTCATTATTTTGATCAAGACAATCTCTTTCTTGAGAAGGCTTTCAATTCGCAGATTAGGGTCTTATGAGGCTTCCCTTTGTAACTTAAATCCTTGTTAATTTGATAGAGTTCATAGTCCATTTCCGTGAACGAGGTCTGTCAAGTAGTACTAGTCTATATGCCGTTGAACTTTTCGTTAATTTATCTCCAAAATTTCATTTAAGCTAGGGTCCTTATATTCTATTTCCTATGATCGATGTCCAGACGCATCGAGTCATCTTTCTACTTGACCATTAATGTTGGCGCAACTCAAGGAGGGACTTTATGACGGATAAAGCCCTTACCCAATAAGCCTTGTAATTACGTCTCAAGTTCCTTTAATCCTATTGATGTCATGTTATAAGGCTTTGGGGACGGGGTATTCTTGGTAGGTCTTTCGAAAATACGTTCGAGAACTCATTTACTACTGGTACGTTTCCTAGGAACTTTTCTTTTCCTCTTACCTCTACGACACATGTTAATATAGTCCGACCACCTTGTTAAACTAATCTCTTTGCTTTCATCATCAAGACTACCTTTAGAGTAGTCCCGGTACTTGTGCCTTTAAACTCGAAGTTAGGACCCGCTAGTGGTGAGAATACCACTTTCTTTTTATGACAGTCTATACCAGCACGACTTTCCGCTAGCCAATCCATGCTTAGTATTACGTCGAAATCGGTCATCTTTACTAGTATTAGGTGTATGCTTAGAGTTTGGTTTGCTAATATTGCTTGGTCATTCTTTACTCGATCCTTAGTTACTAGGGTTCTAATTCGAACCCGGTCTCTAGCCTCGAGGCTAGCCCTCTTCAGTTTCACCTCATCCTCTTCCTCTAGTAGGGGTTGTCCCCTTCCTCGTTTTACTCTTTCCCGTGGTCTAGTCAGCATGATTCTAGAAACCAAGATAGTATCTCTTAAGTCTAAGGCTCATCACTATGCATATATACTATTAAAAATACATATACTAAAGTCACATTATATTGCAAACAAAATCACTCAACATGCAACAAATCACATCATAGTCTATAATAAATACATGAAATATCACAAAAATTTCAGTAATATCAACAGAAAAATGCATGCGAGTTCGAAAACGTTTCTCTTTTCTAATCTTGTTCAAGACGTACCTGACGGCGACAGGCCACGATGTTGGGACCATGGAACGTGTCAAGACTACATTATAGGCTAGTCTACAGAATCTAAAACCTAGAGCTCTAATACCGACTATAACAACCCTAAATTTTCACATACTCAAAGTCGCTACTAACGTCTCATGCTCATCTCTAATGCAGAAATATAACTCTTCAATTGAACATCATATATAATATAAACTTCAAAAACGCTCAAAACAACTTCTTTTCTAAAAAACACAGTCATGATCTTAGGTGTTTAAATACGAAATACTGATATTTAGAGAAAATAAAAACAAATACAAAATAATTTAAAACAATGAAATGAAAAATAACCTATTCTAACCTAACCTTCGCAGACGTATTTTAAAGTCTTGAGGAGGAGTTCGAAAGAGAAAGCCCAAAGACGATAATATCGGTTAGCGGTGGGTTTGGGCCGTTACATTCATAATCAATATATTACTCTCAATAACGAGAAGTTGGGCAATAATTATGTAAGTGATATGCCAAGTACATTCTAGAAATAATAAAGGAAAAAAAAAATCATAAAGAAAAAGAAGAACCAACCTACGCGACTTCCTGAGAAAAAAGTCGTCTTGATAACTGAAATGTTAGGTTCGTTGGGTTAGTGATCTGAATCAGAGTTCACCACCCAACTCAATCTAACACTCTATTTTTTGGGTTAGATTGTTTGGTTATTTTTTTAATTATTTCAAAAGTTGTACTAACCCACGATATATATTATATTAATAACTAAAATCCTAAAAAAATATTCTAATATTATTTTTAGATGGTTTCAACTAAAAAAAATGTCAACCTCCAACCTCCATAATGTTGTGTTTTAACAAATTCAAAATATTATTATTATTATTATTTTTTTTTGTAAAGACTAGAAAATTTTTTTTATTTCCTCTCTTATTTACTTAGGCTATTCAAAAGATTTGTTGTTTTTAGAATCTGTGTTCATTATTCACTCAGTGGAATCGGTTGTTGGATATTCTCAAGATAAAAGTCAGAATATGGTTGTTGGTGCATTGTGGCACACAAGTTAGGTGATGTGATGACTATACACTAAAATTAGATGCTTTCTTCAAGTTGAGAGAACTATTGAGAGTCTATTATGACATAGATATAAACAGATTACTATTTGTGTGACATAGATATAAACTGCTATTTGTATTCAGGGAGGAATTATTAGGTTTGATTTAGATTTGATTTAGATATTTGATTAAGATTTTCTTGTTTTCCGTGTATTCTGAAATGCTATATAATAGTCAATTTCATTCTTCAATAGAATGAGAGATTTCTCTCAATTCTTCTGATATTTTCGGTTCTCTCTATTTTCTACATTCTCTTGTCTACTTTCCTTACCCAAGTTGCTACATTGTCTCGTCGTAATTCTACCGACGCATGACTACTAACATCCACTCGTTACACATCAACCTATGGATGATGAAGACGTATCAAACCACATAGTCCTCTTGGGAACAATTCCTCGGGATCCCTATCCTTGTACATGTTTTCAACAATTAGGGTGCTCCTAGAGCTACCCGCCTTTGATGTTTCACCCTCCTAGGGTTTAATGGTCACAACTAGGGCTTCGTCATCCATTAGAGTGTAATTACTTCAAAATGTCATGAAGCCAAAAGGTGTATTTTAGAAAATTTTAGAAGGTTCATGAAAATCTTGAATATATCCTAGGCCCTAACTTGGTTTAGATTCCATTTTTATCTTAGAACAACTGGAAATCTTTGAATATATCTTTATTTCCTTACAAATAGGCCTTAAAAAAGTAGTAGATTGAAGATGTTTATGGGACATTTTGTCCCTAATTCTTGGTTTAGACTCCATCAATCTACCCACCATAAGGTTACATCAATTACCTTCGGGTCATTTTAGGTTTAGCTATTTAATCTTGACAAATTTTCATATATAATCTTCATTTTATCGTTACTTAGTCTCACATTTTACTGTAATCTTGTCTAATGACCCCATTTTACCTGGTTTAGCTACTTAACCTTGTCTAATGATCACATTTTACCTTACTTGGTTTAACTACTTAACCTTATATAATGATGGATGATGAAAATCCCACATCCGACTAATCTAGGGAATGATCGGGCAACCCAAAGCAAAACCATATGGACCATATCAGACATTTTATTGTCTAATGACCACATTTTACTCGTTTAACTACTTAACCTTGTATAATGACCACATTTTACTGTACCATATTTTACCGTTACTTAGTTTAGCTACTTAACCTTTTAACTACTTAACCTTGTTTAATGACCACATTTTACCGTTACTTGGTTTAGTTACTTAACCTTGTCTAATGACCACCTTGTTTAATGACCACATTTTACCATTACTTGGTTTAGCTACTTTTAACCTTGTCTTGCGAGTTGATTTTTTTGCTTATTTATGTATCCTTTTTCTTATTTAATAATAAAATTTTAAATAACATTCATTTATAAATATCTTTCCTTGTTTTTAAAATTTGGTATTATTTGTTTTTAATTGTGCAATCTCATTGCTACCATTACACAAAAATTAATATTTAGAACAACTTTTAAATATTCTTTAATTACTGCATTATTCTTTAAAAAAAAATATATATATTTTTTATTTAATATTAAAAAATTTCGAACTTTTTGGTAAATTAATCTATTTACCAATTTTGTTATAATAATATTTGAGCTTTAGTTTTTTTTTAAAAAAAAAACAAAGATAACATTTCCATGCTTATAATTTCACTGGCAGATAGATATGTGATTTAAATGATTTTATTGAGATAGAATAATAGATCAATGAATAGAGATTAGAGAATGACACATAATAAGATCATAGTAAATGACCATAGTGGGCGAGATATGTGTCAGCCAACCATTTGCCCAAAGCAATCTCAGTTGCGGTATTAAAATGACCATGATCCCAAGAAAAGCCTTCAAATGTAGTCAAGTTCATAGGCAACTCCCAAGAGTCAATAGTAATGATGTCTGGAAGCTCTTTCTGGACTGCATCTTCAGCTGCTCTCACTGCTGGCAAATTATGAGTATCGTGCTTCATAAAAAAGTCATAGAGGGCTATCTTAACAATAATGACAGGCAAGAATCTAGGTTTTATATCATTGCGGATGTCGGTGATGAACTTCTTTAAGTTGTCTTTGTATCTTTGAGCAGTGTCATTCATAGCCGCATCGCTTTCTCCTTGATACCAAAACAAAGCACGCACAACCCCACCTTCTTTTTCTGATGTTTTAATTCGTTCGATGAAATTTTGGTAAAAAGTTGCACTAGGATTGCTAGGGTTTTTAATCCATTGTTCAATTAAAGTGCCACCCCTAGCACAAGGAACTAAACCCACGATGCCTGCCTTTTGTCCAGCTTTTTCTTTCAACTGGTGAGCAAACGGTATCCCCGGACCAATCCCTGGAGTTTTCGTTTTGCCGACGTCAATCCCCAAATGGAGAGGTTCGTGTGCTATCTCCCATTGGCGCTCAGGGTTGAACCGTAGGATGGATGGGTCGGATTGACACTCTGATGGGACCTTCCCATCCCACACAAGTTCCCCCTTTGGAGTTTTCTCTACCCCACCTCGACCAGCCATGTTGCTCTGACCGGCAAGGATGAATATGTTTGTGGGAGAAGTAGCCCCTGAAAGGGAAGGGCTTAACAATATCGTACACATCAAGATTGATAGTTTCAGTAAAACCATTTTGACCCCTTGTGTCTGCCAATAGACACAGAAGAAGATAAGTATAAGGGAATTAAAAGCTACTTTCTGTATAAGGGGATTAAAAGCTACTTTCTGTGTCTATTAGCAGACACAACTACTCTCCCGTTCAAACTCTTATCACTCTCCTTCTATTTTATAATTGATCTATGCTTCTCCATTCCTTTGTGAGTGATCCTCACTTTTTATACTTAATTTTGATTCTATTTTTAGTATTATTTAAGTTTCAAAATCAGTTTCAATCGGTCAATATTTGTGGATTGAGAGTATTTTTCGATCTTAATAGTCTTAGATCACACCTAATTTGTTTCTATATATACAAGGATAAAAATAAAACTTCAACCCTGTATTCTTTTTTCATCTTCTTATATTGTTTCAAGCTCATACTTATAGTTTTCTAATATATCTAAGCTCATTCTTCTAAATGGATGAATATCGGAGGTTAAATGAAACCAAGTGAAACTGAACCTAAGAACGGTCTACCAAAGCGAGCTTAAGAGTATCAAGGAGAACCTAAACCGTCAATGAGCTAGAATTTGATGATATTTGTTCATGCATGAATAATACGTACTTTGTGGCCTTATTTATGTGCTATTATTTATGTTATGTGATCTGAATAATTTATGTGATGTATGTATGCATTTTCTTTTATCTTTGATTGTGACTGCTACGTTGATGTGACCATGTTCATGCTTTTCGAGACATTATGATGTAACATGTATGATAAGAATGAATGAAATACCATGAATATGTATGTACGACTCGGGTAGAATTTACAACATGACTAATATGGAAGTATTGCATCCATTATTTCGTTGAATCATGATTTTTAACGTGAGACCTCATACATGCGATATTATTCGTACTTCTTTCTTTTGTGTCGGTTTTCAGTAGTGTAAATGTGTACTAGTCCATAGTCGGCCTAGGAGTACGTTAACTAGCCAACATAGTGGATCCATGTGCATGTGTGTAATCCACGTGTAGAGAAGTAACTCAATACTCATCATATGTTTAATATTTTTCAAGTTTCTACTATAGTAATTTATTGATATTGATATGTAGTTTCGGTAGAATACTAGAGCTTAGCATTTTAGTTACCACTGAATTCCTCTCGAACATACACCGTCGTCTATTTATCTTCTATCGGCTACCAGTTTTCATGTGTTTATACTATCATTAATAAAGAAGCAATAACACACCTAAATGCTCAGATAAGTGGGAAAACGACATTCTTGAACCCATAAATCATACCTTCGATTCTTTCTCGATTCTTTTAAGGCTCTCAATAAAATCCTAAAAGTGTGAACTCAATATATATAGATCTATTGTGAAACAAGATGCCATTATTATAACTCATAATCCAGTTCAACCTGATAGAGTGATAGAGATATTCATAAATATTCTGATCAGGTAGTCAAATTCCAAATTTAGCAGTGGGCATAAATACGCTCTCTCGAGTTAAAACAAATAATATTTGTTAGCGGTGGGCTGGTGGGCTTGAGCTGTTACAAATGTTATCAAAACTAGATACTGGGTAGCTAGCGGTGGGCTGGTGGGCTTGAGCTGTTACAAATGATATCAAAACTAGATACTGGGTAGCGTGTCAGGAAAAACGTTGGCCTCCAAGAGGATAAATTGTGAGATCTCATATATGTGTGAGAGATGAATAAAACATTCCTTAAAATGATAGGTAAACCTTCCCTTATTAGAAAGATTTTAAAATCGTGAGACTAACTGCGATACCTAATGGGTTAAAGTAGATAATATCGGTTAGCGGTGAGATTGAATTCTAAGAACCCTAAATAATAAAATGGGGTATAGCAAGGCTTTTTCTTGCTCACGTGGCAGGTAAAAAGAGAACTTTATATTTCAAATTTGAAACTTCTTGGGCCCATTTTTTAAAATTCCCTCAAAAGGACTGTTCACCAACGGCTTGATTTCTCATATTAGGGTTCATCTCCAGAATTGTTCCTCTTCCTTTTACAGTCTCTCCGGCGATTTCGACTGTGGCATTTTCCGACTACCTCGTGGCGGTTGTTTGTTTATTTGATTTGGAAGACGACTCATCAATTACGGCCTAAAGAACTGCGTTCGCACCTGAAACCATACGTCCTAGGACAATAGAACTGCATTGCTTATTCATATTCAGTTTGATAGAATAGGAAGTAAGAAGGTTGCGTATCAATGGATTATTCTTCAATAAATGGACTCCATAATTTTAGTTTGACTCTCGCATCAAGAAGAGCTGAAGAAGCTGGTTGGTTTTCTTTTTCTTCCGTTCTGGAATCTTGTTGATCTATTCATTATTCATTGTTCCTTTTTTCCCCCTCCTTTATGCTACTTGTGAAGTAAGTAATCTTAGGTTACCAATCTTGTCCTAGTCTGATCTTGATTCCTGTGTTTTTGTAGATTTCTGATAGATGTGGTGGTTTGTATTTGAGAATCCTTTGGGTAATTAAATTCTAATTGTTTAATTTTACAGCTTGGAGGCGGTATGAAGCTGTTAGGTGGCTTGAAAGCTTTGTTGGCCCACTCGGCCTGCCTACTCAGCCATCAGAGATGGAGTTTATTTCTTGCTTGAGAAATGGCCTTGTCCTGTGTAATGCAATTAACAAGATTCAACCAGGATCAGTGCCCAAGGTTTTGTAATTGTTATTGATTTTCTTTTTGAAACTTGTGTGGCCAACTTCGTTTTCAGACCATCACTTATATTCTTGTGAATAAATTGAAGGTGGTGGATAACCCATGCCCTTTACAATCACTTACGTGGGAGTGTCAGCCATTGCCTGCCTATCAATACTTTGAGAACGTTCGGAACTTTTTGGTTGCTGCAAGAGAGCTAAATCTGCCTGCTTTTGAAGCTTCAGATTTAGAAAGGGTATTTTTCTTCAATTTGAATGTATGTGAGCTTTTCTGTTATATGTTACTGAGTCCTGAAACCATGACTTTTCCCCTGAAACCATGACTTTTCCCTTAGGATACATTTGAGGCAAAGGTAGTGGATTGTGTTTTGGCTTTGAAATCTCTTCATGAGTCCAAACAGATGAGTAATGAAAATGGATTTCACAAACACGTGAAATCATCTCCTCTGGTTTTACATTCTGCTAAGAAGACGCTTCCAAGACCTTTGTCCACAGTTTCATTGGGATCTTGTAGACGCTTGGATATGTCTGAGATGAGTGAGAAACAACGTCCTGTTGGAAGCGAAAATGCAGAACTTGAAGGTTTGAGCAGCCTTTCCTCCATTTATGCTTGTATTGTAGCACATTCATTCTAATTCGACTAGAAGATGCATGTAAAGATGATATGAGATAGAATTGAAAGTCAGCCTTTTCGATTATATGTTACTCTATCATGATTGAGAACTGGTTTTATCATACTCTTAACACTGTGTTTTCTGTGACTTGTCTAGAACTAATTGTCAAGTCACTCGTTGATTGCCTGGTTCAAGAAAAGGAAAATTTTGATGGGGACCTTCTTGTTTCTCTAAGAAATGGAGATAAGGTTGATTAAAAGTTTATTACTAATTTTAGGGTTAGTTTTTACTGGTTTTCTTTCTTTTATGACTTCCTAGCTTATATACAGGATCCCGTTAGGTTATTCCAAAAGGTTGTATCAATTTGTTCAGACAAATCGCTTCAAGAAAGCTTTTCAGAGGTCAGTTTTTTTAGATTGAGAAAATGTCTTACACTTCTACTTATTTTCTCTAAAAAACCATCTTGATGTTCCTAATATTATAAAAGTAAAAGTTGACCAGTTGGAATGTGAGACTCACTGTGAATTATGATGAATGAAAGGGACATCCATCCATCCACTTAGTATTGTTGTATGCTACTACATTAATCCAGTATCCTTATTATTAAGTATGATGCACATGATCCTGATCGTATGTCACTAAATTTCATCTAGTTATAGAAGATTTATGTTATACAACCATTTTCTTTATTTGCTTTCCAACCAGAAAGCTCAACTGCAAGTCTTTTGAAAATTGGATCTTGTTCATCTGAACATCTCTTTTTCCTTTGTCAAGTATGTTTTCATTAAAATTCTAACATAACTGAAAAGTATCTACCTTTTTCTTTTCCAAAAGTTTGATACAGGTTTAAAAGATGAATTAAAAGAAAGAAGCAGCTTCCTAGCCCGTTCAGATATAGTTTTAGATAACATTACGACCCTTGACAATTCACAGGTATGCATATTTTGTTTGTTTTGCTTTTCTTGAACTATATTGTTTTCTTTCTTCAAATGTAAATAATTCTTTAAGATTTGGGTAAAGAGTCTATTTGGTTGCTCAATTTCAAAATTGACAATTGAATACCTAAACCCATCAAATGATGGAAATCTGGGTTTGTGCATATTTGATAACATAAATAAGGGAGAAATCGCTTTATACCCCTAAACTTTGTGGGTTGGATCGATTAAAGCTCTATATAAATAATTGTATCAATTCATAGTTCAAATGGATAAGTTATTATATTCTCGATCATAAAGTCAGTTTACCGCTCGAACTGTTTTTGATAAGTGAATTAATTGTATTAGTTAAAGCTCTTAATTTTCATAAGTGAATTAATTTAACCTTTGTCATATTAGTTATTGAGTTAGTTGGTTAGTTACCTTTTAATTCAGGTAGTTAGTTTTGTAATAGCTGGACATTTTTATACACAAAACGTATTTATATTACCTCATACTAATCAATATGCATGCTGATTTATTACTCACAATGTTAATACTAATATAACTAGTTTGGATTGATATACCGAATATAATTTATTTTCAACTTCATCAAATATGCTAACGTCAGCTTGTGCATATTCCTAGAAGCGATGCAAAGCTTGCTACAAAAAGAAAAGCTGCAATCACAGCGAACTATTTTATACTCAAGAGAAGGAACTTTTGGTAATTTCTTGTCTTTCTCATCTAATCTGTATGCATTGTTTTTTTGGATGTTAACTGGTTTTCTCAGAAGCATGGAAATAGTGGAGGCCTGAATTATTGGTAAATTGTGTTGAAAATGGATGACTTGAATATGTTTTTTCATTGTTTCAATATAGCCATTCAAATATAATTTTTTTTAATATGATTTTGAAAATGCATTTATATTTGTTCTGTTTAGTTGGACTGTAGTCTTTTAGCTTTTTTATTGCTTCAAATTCTTAAGTACGAGGGTTCCATTTGAAACTCCAAATGATGCATAAATGAAATAGAGATATCACAAGTATGTGCCTCTATGAAGCTGGATTGTTATATAATATCTTCTTTATCATACAGGATCTCAAAGCTCTTCTATCTAAAACAAAGTTGGAATTTTATGACTTGCAGTCTCAGTTACAAAGAGACTTAAAGGACCTAGGTAATTTCGCAATTAGAACAACATTTTTCCTTTATTTGAATTAAGGAAGGCACTTGAAGTGCCTAAAGTTATATTTTTCATGAACCTATTGTCAATATTTGTCTTCTTTTTCCTCATACTTTCTTTCAGGGCTTGACTTTGTTGATAATTCTCAAGTCGTTTCTTTTTGGGTTTCAGAAAATCAAGTGCAAGAGCTATCAAATGCTGCTCTTGGTTATCATAATGTGGTTCAGGAGAATAGGAGCCTGTATAACACGGTCCAAGATTTAAAGGGTTAGTATGCCTAATGATACAGACGTACAAACAAATCTTTTGACTACCAATTTGATCATAGATCCTCAAATAATCAAAATGTTCTCATCTTTATTTTATTTAGGCAATATTCGAGTTTACTGCAGAATAAGACCCTCGTTCAATTGTTCATCAAAAGATGTGATAGAATTTATTGGGGAGGATGGTTCATTAATGGTATTAGATCCATTAAAATCCAAAAAATATGGAAGAAAGGCTTTTCGGTTTAATCGTGTATTTGGCCCAGCTGCAAAGCAAGGTATATCATTTATGGTAGTTTATCATGTTACTGCTACTCGTTTGCTGACAAGTGCTTCTTTTATTTATGTTGTTCAGATGATGTCTTTAAGGATATTCAACCATTAATTAGATCTGTGATGGACGGTTACAATGTATGCGTATTTGCCTATGGGCAAACTGGATCAGGAAAAACGCACACCATGGTAAGAAG
Source organism: Cucurbita maxima (assembly GCF_002738345.1). Classification (NCBI taxonomy): domain Eukaryota; kingdom Viridiplantae; phylum Streptophyta; class Magnoliopsida; order Cucurbitales; family Cucurbitaceae; genus Cucurbita; species Cucurbita maxima. The sequence goes on along the minus strand of NW_019272075.1, from coordinate 541,640 downwards.
ATATCCGCGTTTGCAGATTTCATCTCATTCCAAGCATTTCCCTTTGTAAATAACTAATGCTTCGTAACAAAGAATGAAGTATCTTAAAAGAAAGTAATTGCAGAAGTCAAACCCATCCCAATAGAAAAAAAAAAGAAATACAATATGCAATTAGTTTACTAATGATTATGCATTCCTTGATTAGTTCTCCTTCCTAAATGTATTATATCTTGACAGAATGGTCCATCTGGTGGAGCTGACAAAGACTTTGGAATCAATTATCTAGCTCTTAATGATCTATTTCAGATCCAGAATGTAAGGAAGGACATAGATTATGAAATCAATGTCCAAATGGTTGAAATTTACAATGAACAAGTACGAGACCTTCTTGTTGCAGAATCATCAATTACCAAATATCCTTGCCCTACTTTCTATTTTATTTTATTTTTGTCAAAAATTCTGATTTGCCTAGATTCTATTTCTTTAAAAAGCAGATTTCTCGTTAGCTGTCCTTATATATGATTTTGTATCTTTTCTTTACATTTGATTCGTCACTATGAAATACCTTTGTTCTCGTGAAAATAAAACTACCTAATACCTCTGCCTGCCGTTTATTTTATTGTGAAAACTTCTCTAATCTATGGGCTCAGGTTAACTTTTAGATTTTTTTTGTGAATATTCTTTATGTTTGATTTTATATCTTTAACTAATTATAAATTAGAGATTCGAAGCTGTACTAGTGACACTGGATTGAGCCTTCCAGATGCAACCCGACATTCTGTCAAATCAACTGCTGATGTTCTCAATCTGATAAAACTTGGAGAGTTGAATCGTGCAGTGAGTTTCACTTCTATGAACAATCAAAGTAGCCGTTCACACAGGTCAACTATTATTGTGGCATGCTCACCCTTCTCTATTGTAATATTCAGTATATGTTGCTCCTGTTTAGTCATAACCTATTTCATATCCTGACAATTTAATATAGCTAGATTTTTTTGCATTATTGTAGTTAAATAATATGTTAGCTTGTTATCTAAATAAATCATGATTGGGATGTGTGACGATGTTTTTTCATGTGTCTGCAGTATTTTGACTGTTTATGTTCATGGAAAGGACAATTCTGGGAGCTCCATTCGCAGCTGCCTACATTTGGTAGATCTTGCAGGAAGCGAAAGGATTGACAAATCTGAGGTTACGGGAGATAGGCTTAAGGAGGCGCAGTATATTAATAAGTCTCTCTCTTGTTTAGGAGATGTGATCATGGCTTTAGCCCAAAAGAATTCTCATATTCCTTACAGAAATAGTAAACTCACACTTCTCTTGCAGGATTCTCTAGGTACAGTAATTGCTCTGATTGCCACTTTCTTTTACGGTTTTTTCTTTAATATTATAAAGTGATGGAGGTTGCCTTCGGTCTTCTAGTTATGATTAATATCAAGTGACATTGGATTAGATAGAGTAATATTGCGTTTGTTTCATGTTGAAGAGAGTTGATAACAAGTGGGGATTAACATAAAAGTGCATTTGGAAATATTACATTTGGTCCTTGAAATTTTACAGTCATAGGTAATATAAATATGCTTTCGGAAAGTACTATCAAATGCCTTATACCCGTTTTTGCCCAATCAAGTACTTCAAAAATACTTTTAAATGTGTACAACCAAGCATCAAAACATATTACTAACTTTATCTTTTTTCTAAAGTGCTTTATTTGTGTTCAAGCCTACCATTTTTAATCGTTTCTATTACGTTCTAATTTAACTTATTCCATTGAGAAGTTTCTGTATGATGATCCTTTGATCTAATATATTGACAAAGATTCTCTTGAAAATTTTCTCTGTAGGTGGACATGCCAAAACAGTAATGTTTGCGCATGTAAGTCCAGAAGAAGATTCTTTCAGTGAAACTTTAAGCACTTTGAAATTTGCTCAAAATGTTTCGACTGTTGAACTTGGTTCTGCTTGCTTGAACAAGGAAAGCAGTGAAGTCGTGCAACTGAAGGCTCAGGTAATCTTCAATGCAACTAATTCCCACAATGTACACTACCTCTAATCTAATGCTTTTTATTCTTTGTTTCATCATTTTAATTGTGTGTAAATTTTCCATCCCTAGTACTTCAATTCTCTCATGGTTGGATTATTTGTACGCGAATTCTTTTTTGTTAAGTTTTATCTTTTATTTTTATTTTTTATGCGTTATTTGGTCCCTGTACCAGTAATGTATTTTACCATCCTACTAAATGGTATTATTGCAAGATATTTACATAGTGCTTGCAATTTTCTATTTAGGTGTTGGCTGTCATGTTACTTTTAACCTAGTAGAGAAGGGACTGAAAAAAATGATTTACTCCAAATACTGTATCCATGTAAAACTAATGCATCCACGGGCCGATCTTGTTCGATTCCAAATTTAAACATAATTAAAATAGTGGGAATGGAACAAACCATGGAAGTCTCTCATACTGTTATTAAGTGAGTGAATGATAAACTATGTGATGCTACGTGGTTTATCTTATACATCAACAAAATTTTAATATGGATATCAAATTAAAGTTTAGGGATGAAATATAACTTTGAAAATTGCAAGGACAAAATTCATACGACCATAATGTTTCAGTGATGAGATGGATAATTTTCATCAAAGGTTTGGTTATATATTTGAATTTTTGTTCTCCAAGTGGCCACCTACATGGATGTGTGAAAGTGCTGTTTGATATTACTTTCCGCATATTTTGATTCTTACTGAAAATCCTATTATGTAGAAGTGCAATTAGGGCAATGGCCGCTGTTATGCATGTCTTTGCCCATTGTATGTTGTTAAATCCCTTTGATGAGATTATTTCTTCTTATCACTATACAGGTTGAGAATCTTAAGAAAGCTCTGGCTAATAATGAAGTTGAATGGGCCTCAAATAAGTCTAAGGCACCAAGATCACCAAGACAAGTAGCTGAGAGAACTCCTCCACGCCCTCGAAGGTTGAGCATTGAAAATTGCAGCAGTGCTAAGACCGAGTTACTGTCCAAAGAAGCGATGGGAAAGGGCTCGAAGACACCCTCTATACGCACCAGAAGATCGAGTTTGGAGGGTCCAAAATGTATTAACAACGATGGTTTACTGACGAAGCTAGTAGAAGATGGAAGTAAGAATCAGGCTCTGACATTCCAGAAATGTGGCATAATTCAAAACTCGGTAACAACCTCTAGAGTTTCTCATAGCATCAGTAATGGCACCGGTGCATTGGAGATGAACCATAAGGCTCCTGCTCGAAGTCCTCAAGGTGCTAGTTATATGAAGCGTACGATCGACACTAAAGGTACTCGAATCCCTAGCCTTCAGCTGCCGAAGACTCCTGAACCACCAAAGCATGTTAGAAATGACATCCAGAATCAAATGCAAAGCGATTCAATGTTTCCCACCGACGCCCAGACACTCAATCTGAATAGTACAGCAAGTGGAAAAGGGTCTCGAATAAGAAGATCCATGAGGACCATTGGGAAGCTGATTAATGGCTCTGAGAAGAGGCAGGTTCTATCTAAATTATTTTTCCTTGATGATATAATTTGGCGCTTTACGATGCATGCTAGGCCATCCTTGAGGCAATCGTCAATTTCAGCTGTGTTACTAAAAGGAGAAGAGTAATGTTTGTTTATAGATATGAATTTAACTAACTCTTCCCAGCAATGTTGCAGGAACCGACAGAATGTGACAGAATTGCATACCCCAATGCAAGCTACATCTACTTGTAATATTAATCTTGACATATCACCATTGACAACTAATTCAAGGATGCAAAGGAGGCAATCACTAACTGGCATCCAAATGACAGGGTCGAGCACATCTCGAAGATCATCTCTTGGAGGAAAACCAACTGATTCAAGTTAGTAAAACTCGATTTATGCAAGTTATTCATTGTTAAAACTGGACTCTGAGGCTCTGAGCTTAATGTTGAGCTTGATGTTGTGTTCTGCAGATGTTCAAAAAGTATTAGACACTAGAAATGCGAGGACCCCTCCTCCGATCCGTCAGTCGACCCAGGTAACCAAGCGGTGGCTGTAATCGTGTATAGAGCGGATGCTGGGGGAAGAGCGTGATTCAAGTTTGAGCAGAGAAGTGACTGGAGGTAATTTTTGTAGTATAGAGCTTTAAATTTAAAGCCATCATGTTGACTGATTTTCAGGTTAGAACAAAAAAGTGAGCAACGTAGAACAATTTAACTTTCACTGTCCATTTTTAGGTGGAGATGAACTCTCTTAGTTCTTTCCATCGTAGAATTGGTGTTGATTTCTTCTTTGTATAGCTAGAGATTTAGTTTTTCATGTAATCATTTAGTGTATGCTTGCCTTGCTCTCTGCTGTCCAAGAGAACTTACTGTAATTCTTCACAGCTTGATGAAAACTAAAATACCAGCTTGGGCCAAATGGATTTCAATGGAAAACCCATTTTTTGTGCATAAGAAAAAAAAAAAAGAAAGATAAAAGTTGGAGCTCAAAATCGAAAAAATCGAACTCGACCAGCGGTCGGTTCTATCACTCATTGAACATTGATTCCACCTCCTTCAAGGCCCAGCATTCTCGCTAGCACTCATTCCTTTCTCCGATCGATTTGGGACCACCACCAAATCCACCACCCCCTTTTAGGGCCAAGTGTCTTTACTGGCACACCGCCTCGTGTTTACTCTCCTTCGGGAAACAGTGGAAAGGCTAGCATATCGTTCGGTGTCTGGCTCTGATACCATTTGTAAGGTCTCAAATCCACCGCTAGCATATATTATGATATTGTCTTTGAGCTTTTTCGTTTGAGCTTCCCCTCAAGGCTTTAATCAATGTCTCTAATATCTTTGAAAAAAAACTTGTATTAATCATTGTATAAAGATAGGGTTGATAAGAAGATTTATAATTTAGACCGAATCTAAAAGTAAAAAATCCTTGTAAAATAGTAGTAAAAAAATGATTAGGTCAACGCTTGTGAGTGGCTTTGAAAAAAATCTTGAAAAAAATTCCATAAGAAATTAAAAAAAAAAAAAAAAAAAAAAAATCAATAGAATTCTTTAGAGAAAGCTTCATTCGGAGTAAAAGTGTGAGATAAGTACAAAAAGTCATGTTTAAACGAACGGCTACATTCGGAGTAATATATTTTTCTCTTTTAATATATCTAATATATATTAATTTAAATTTTTTAAATTGTATATTATATATATTAAATATTAATTTAAATACTTAAATTTTTTTTCAATTAAATTAAGCAAACCTTATGGCAAATTGGCTTTAATGATTCAAATTTAATTAATTAAATTCTTTAATTAATCAATTTTCATTCATTAATTATAGTTCATTCTATTATAGATTTAAAGTTGCAACAAATCATGTTTATTGATATAATCATGACAAGCAAGTGATATAATCATTACAAGCAAGTCAATCCCTTAACGAGTTGTTCATAATTACAATTGGGTCAAAAGTCCATTTTACCCCTGTAATTACATTTTTTTTCCTTAATACACTCCTTCTATAATGAACAAATTGTTTATGATCCAATCATAAATCTCATGCAATTAAGAGGATGAGGACTCATTGTTGAAGTCCTGAAATCAGTACTTAAGAAAACAACTCATATATTTTCTCTAGAGGGAATTCCATCTCATGATATTATGTCACAACTAAGTCCCCAATATGATAGACATATTGAATCGACTACAAGTGTCATTCTCACCTATGCAAATTAAAAGACAAGCTCTTAGAGAAAAGAGTTCATAACTCACTCAGGATTAAGATCGAGTCGCATATGATCATCATGTGAAATATTAATTTTTTCAATTAACGAATTTACAAGGAGAGATTAAATATTTCTTTGTCCAATCTTATACAAACTCATTGTATAGGATACCTCCACCACATGTCTCCAAAAATGATTTGATCAAATCATTTGTGACGATTACAAAGTGTCATCAATAGTGTTATAAGGATTAGACATTCAAACTTACCTATATACTATATACCCTTTAAGTTATTACTTGAACACCATTCTCTTATATGTCAACCACATATTGTTCTGGATTACATTAATAATCTTGAACTTTCATGATTAATATTAAAATGTAAATAAAATATTAAAAATTTAATAATTAATTAAGAGGCCTAAGGGCATAAATCTCAACACAATAGGGTCTTGCATTTACCTTAAATATAAGAGCAACACAAGGCTGGAATATTTTAAGAAATATTAAGTAAGTGACGCCACTGTTGAAAGAGTTAGGGAATGCAAACACATCAACATGAATGAGACCTATCATTTAAAACTATATTCTTCGTTACGGAAAGTTAGATGTGTAGTACTTCTCTTCACATAATCCACACGTGGGAGCATAAACCCACCAGGCGGACTCACACACCCCTTAGGCTTGTTAGTCAAGCTAGCTCTTCTGGCTTGTAGTCGAACGCCAGAATGTACATCGACCGTCGTGCACCATGCCAAGTGTCACGGTCATGCTTGTCCAAAGTGTGTTGCCTGTGGCTGCATGGCAGATGTCCCGGTCTTGCTTGTCCAGGACGTGTTGTCCATGGTAGCATGGTCGTTTCAAACCCCTTTTACATGATCTTAGTAGGCCTTTCCCATTTCATGTTGGGTCAATACGGGGTGGATGGCCGTTCACCAAAACCATGTCTACGTGCCCATGCTAAAATGCCGAAAATGTACTATAGGGGGATATGACTATTTGTCCTTTCTTCTTACCCTGAGTTATATACAATTTAGGCCGTGATATTTCTTAATTTGCTTATAGTCATATAATATTGTTTTCTTCAATTCTTCAAATCATTTTCAAATGTATTTCCTCATTCACATTTTCTAAACCTTTTCTTGCAACGTGACTCGAAGCTTGAACATACACCGACGTTGTTTATGACGTCCGAATTTCTCACGGCTGACTTGTTCGCTTGGTTAGAACAAGTACTGCAACAATCGTTGTACCGCTATCGCAAGAATACGATTGTGACAAGTGGTATTAGAGCCGAGTAGGTTCTTTGGAAAGTATTACACAAACATGTCCGCTGCAAAACAACTGGACAAGTTTTAGGCTGACTGATTAGCTAAAATCGAAGAATAGTTACTCTGCATGAGTGTAGTTCTTGATGGAATGATGCTTTTGTTATCTCACATGAATGAGATTGCTGCTAAAGCCAACAGATTCAATGAGATGGTGGGCCGCCTTGAAGCAATCCCTATTCGCGAATTAATGACTAGGGTCAAGGCCCTAGAAGACAAGACCACAAGAGCTGGTGGCTTTGAGCGTGGGGATTGCCCGAACAGAGGAGCGCATCGAGGGCTTAGACAATGTCCAACTAGCGATCGTCCAGATGGTCTCAAATTTTTCTGATGGCTTTAGAGAAGCATTTGGAGTAGTTAAGGCTGAAGTGGCGGATCTAAGAACCAGATTAAACCTCACTGTGAGAGCGATGGGGGACAAATCCCAACTAGGGGTGTAGCACAGTTTAACAAGTAAAGGTCCTAGAGCCCAAACCCTTTTGTGGGGTTCGAGATGCCAAGACTCAAGAGAACTTTATATTTGACCACAAATAATACTTTCGAGTCACTAGTACTGTGGCAGAGGAAGCGAAGGTCACATTGGCAACAATGCATCTAGCTGACGATGCAAAGTTATGGTTGAGGTCCAAGTACATGGACATTCAAGATGGTCGATGTACGGTGGACACTTGAGATAGCTTGAAACAAGAACTCCACTCTCAAAATTACATTAAGCAGTTTTTTGGACTTATGTTAAATATTTGTGATATGTCTGATACAAACAAGATCTTCAATTTCATCGAGGGGCTGAAGTCGTGGGTGAAAAACAAGCTCTATAAATAAAGAATCCAAACCCTTTCCACAATCTATGCTATTGCCAAACGATTGTTTGATCTTGATAGCGAAGAGTCTCAAGAGATGGGGTGGAATAGAGCATTCGCAAATGGAGAAAATAAGAACTATTGACCAAACTCCCCCAGAGGTGGAGGAAGTGATAGATCCAAAGGCTAGGAGGAGGGATATAAATCCTCCAAATAGAGAGGTAGGACTCCATGGCGGAGACTTCACAGCCCGAATAGCCAAAGTCAAAGCTATGACCCCCCTTCTTGCTTCATATGTAAGGGGGATCATCAAGTATCGACCGCCTTATCTGTCTTAGGAGTTGCAAAGAGAACTCCCATCAAGCTAGGAACTTGAACTGGACGAACCGACTTTATGATAATCAAGATGGACGATTTCGACATCATGTTAGGGATAAACTTCCTACTAAAACACAAAGTCATTCCCATGCCCCTAACAAAAAGTTTAGTGGGTCAAACTCGACGATTATCATATAAAAACTCACCAGCCAGAAGGGGTGAAAATGATGTCAGCAGTACAGTTGAGACAGGATCTAAGCCATGATGAACCTACGCTTGCTGCCATTACCATATTGGAAGAGGGAAGCTCGAACGAGCCAACCCCAACAAAGACCTCGCGGTCAATTCAGAAACACTGGGTCACAAGACAAGAAAGTCATACAAAGTATTTATCTCCACCTAAGGAGGGGGGCAAAATTGAGGTTTATGTCATATCGGGGGCAAAATCACATGCCACGAATAAACGCCATATAGTTCAACCCAAGTTAGTTTAATTCTACAAGCAACTAAATGACTTGCTAACAGTTGGGTTCATTAAATCCACCAATACCACGGTTAGTGATCACCTAAGCGCTAGGAAGAGACACCAAGCCAACACCTCCACCGAAGGGGAGAGACAAATAAACCTTTGAAACAACACATGGTCACATAGAAGTACCATCTAGACAGAGGAAGAGAAGAGTCGGTAGGAAGTGTTGACCATGATAGTTTTAAGGAGGAGAGAGATTTCTGATCAAGTTGAGGTCAGGTCAACTCCGATATCAAAGCAACAAGAGTCAAAGACGGGTTGTAACGTATTGTTAGAAAATGAATTTGCGAAAAGACGTCACCGGAGCTCGAGAATTCCGGCGAGGTGTAGGAGTTGTACGCATCCTCCGAGCGACATGCAAGGAAGAAAAGGAGAGTGAGAGAAAAACATAAGAGAGAGAGAGAAATGGAGAAGTTTTTTTTGGCAAGCTTGAAACATGCACCATGACGCCCAACTCACACGCGAAAGAGATCCTCGATGAGTGTACAACCGCCTAAGGTATGTTTCCACGCCTCTCCAACGTCCATTGTCGTCGGTAACAAGAGATAGATTCAATTTTTAGAAATCTTGTGGATCTATCAATGTAGGTGATTACGAGCAATGAATGTTCGTGGAAAAGAAGAGGAGAGGGTCAATATAGAGATAGAGGAAGAAAAGAATGAGAAAAAACGTTGGAAATGACTACGGGGAGGAGAGAGAAAGAAATCAAGAGTCAGCTGAAGAAGACGAATCCAACGAACAGTGTTTTCAATGTTGAAACATGTTTTCTTTTGAAATGATGATGTTTTTTTAGAGTATATTCAGTATATGAGCTTAGACTAACTGTAGCGACTTTAGGTAACTGAAATCTAGGGTCGTTGCCATCGGTATCAAATCTCTAGGTTATAGATCTTGTAGACTAATGTCTTTCTTACTTGCTATTTTATTCAACTCGTTTACATATCTTCTCTTGTCGTGTTTAGGTAATGCACCGTCTTTCTTAGTCATATCAAAACACTAATCTCTCTATGACTTGAGGTAGAATATTAGATATGGAGTTGGGATCATTCATCTCCTCCACTTAAACATAGCCCTAAACACCTATGGGATCAATGAGCATGACTTCATGAGTGTATACAATTTTGACAAGAGTAGCCGATGCATACATAGTTTAGCTCTTTGCTTGCATAGATTTGTCATTTTAGCCAACAATTCACAAATTACGCCCCGATTAACTTCGAATCAAGAGCAGCTCATAGAGAAAGTGCTACAATTTTTCAATTTCCATTGCAAATGAGGAGGTAAACGCCGGCGCTCATATTCAAGCACATTGCATTCCATCCAAATCCCACTCTCTCGTGTTCGTATTTTTCATTCCCATCCGAAGCAATCGCTCTGTGTTCATTTCTCTCTCTTCACCCATTCTTCGTGAGCGAACTTATACGCTGTTAGGGTCCTTGGGGGTTTTAGATTTCCTCTGCTATCAAAAGCATTTAATCTATCTGCTATTATTCTGCCATTGTCGCTTTCATTTTAGGGATTCTGTACTTGCTCGTTGCCATTCGCTTCATCGAATTAATGTGTAATTGAAAGCATACGGCCGCATTTTTTGCCTGGGGTTTTTTGATTTCAGCATGTCAGCTGCTTCGAGGGGTAGAGTTACCATTACACTCGGCCGTAGCGGACAGGTTGGTTATCAGTTATCACTTTGTTTGATTCTTCTTCTTCTTCGGTTAACTTGTAGTTAGTCATGTTTCAGGTTCTGCTGGGAATGGTTTCTCTTAATGCTTAATGAACTTGATTCTTGTTTCCTGCTTGAAAAGATTGATCTGTATAGTGTCGTTGCATAATGTTGTTACCTAGAAGATGGCAAAATGGAAAGAAAATTTTCTTTTCTTTTTGTTTATTCATGTTCTTATTGATTGAATTTTGAAACGTTGTTGATAGTTGTTTGTCTGGCCGTCTCGATTTTTGTTGTCTCTATTGATACATTTATCAATCACTTTGTAGGTAGTAAAAAAGGCTGGACCCGGAACTGATGTATCTGTTTCTGATTCTTTGCCCGTTTCTGGAACTAAGAGATCTGTGAGAGATAGATTGGGAAATAGCCCTGATAGTGATCTGTTTTATGGAAGCCAACTTAATAACAAACGGTATGTCACTCGTTCCTTTTACGTTTTATCTGCTATGGTTCGTTATAACTTAGAATTGTCTTGTTTGCTCAACTTTCGGTATTTCGATCACTCAGTGACCTTGATTAATGATTTGGTCTTAAATTCTATTTGCAGTTATTGGTGTATTTTTGATTGAATGCATGAAAAAGGAACGTTATTCACGTTTGGAAAATGAATTGTTATTTGCAAAATACTTCGGATTGTTTGTGATTACCAGAAATGTTGAGTTATTCATATGCATCCTCATTTTTGGAGTGTTGACAGTAGATTAGTTCTTTCGGTTCTTTTTTCTGTTTCTTAAATTATTTTGCTTCCTTTCTGAATGTACGTGCCTTATTTATCTTTGGCAGATCACGAGGAGATGGTATGTCAAATTGGAGTTCTAATGGGTTGGGCGGTAATGAGCTTAATCAACCTAATTTTATTGTCCTTCATGCTAACGAAATTCTGATACACCCTCTAATTTCTGTTATCTTTAAAATCAGTATCACACATTGGTAAAGATGACCTTCGGTATAAACTCTTGCAAAAAGATGCATCTAGACGTGCTCAAAGTGACAATAAGAGGTGTGTAGACCTTCGGGAGAAGCTACCTAAGGCAGATCAAACTCCTATTCGACACCTTGATTCACGGCGTCGGGATCCACAATTGCATAATATTAATATCGTATGCCGAACCCTTTCAACAAGAACAGTAGATGATTTACCTCAGGACTCGTTAGGAAGTTCTTATTCCACATGGACCATGGATAATTTGAGACAACGATCACCTGCTAGAATTGTAGAACCTTCAAGGCGCCATTCTCTACAAAGAGATGATGAGAAACTACAGAGAAGACCAACAAACCTTTCATTTGAGAACCCAAGATCAGTGAGCTCCGTAGCCAAAGATGTTCTCAATGCTTCAGGTTCTGTCAGTACTGCAACGTTTAGGACTAATTCTCTATTGCTTCCTACGTCTGCAAATCCTGTGGCGCATATTGTTCCACGACATCTTCCGCCAAGTGGCATTGCGCACAAAACTCTCTATCCAGTATGATCTATATTTTATTCTCCCTTAAAATATCTTGGCTTTTGGCCTTTGTCTTTTCTATAACTTGATTTTTCCAATCTGATTTAGAAGTAGCTGTTGCCTGTGTTGAATGATTTGGTTTGCTATCGTATTTTCTAATATGTAAATTTTAATTACTGCAATTATTGTATGTTGTTATAGGTTTTTTTTTCTTTCTTTTTTTTTTTTTGCAAGAAACCAAATTTTCATTGAACAAATGAAAGAATACAAGAGTATGCAATCAAGATTGCCCATCTCTATTGCTCACCCCACTAACCCCAAATGAGCTCCTTCACTGATCCCAAATGTCATTATCAAATTGTTACTCCCCAAACATATGAATCAGGTCCTCCTCATGTCTCTTACAAAGGATGCCCCATTGCGGGTACAAAACTAAGAAAAAATGTCTTTGATCATGATCCTAAATGTTAAACCTCCCAAGTAAAGCTTGCCACACAAAAAATTTCACCAACCTTCCAGAGAGAGATAAAAAGCTTCACCTCACTTTGTGTCAGTGGCATCTGTCTGTCATTGCTCAAGATATTCCACTTCATACAACTTTGTTTTTCTGCGCTTGTTGATAGAGAAGCTTGTGGATTTCCCCTCCTTTGAATGGGTACTCTTGTAGATCATTTTTCTCTGTTTTGTGTGATAATCCTCCCTTTTGCCCCTATTGCTTTTTATTGTTGAGGAAGGTTAGAATGTTGAAGGTCAATTTTTTGCTCGAGGCATTCTCCCTTGCTATTTGGCGTTGGATGCAAGAGTGCAACTATCCTCTTTGGTATATATATATATATAGGTTCTACCGAAAATATGATTTTCATTAATGACTAGGGACATTTCGTTAGCAATTATAATGAGTAACCTTTCAACATCAAAAGATACTACCATTATTAGGTTTCTCAATCTCAATTTTGATGAATTATAGGTAATAAAGTGCCGAATATCATTAATTTACCTTTTCATTTCTTGGCGTTTTTTCTGTATTGAATCTTGTAAATCTTTCTGGAGGATAAAAAAGTTTTATTGAACGAAGATATCTTTTTAACTTTGTCGGACTGATTACTATTTTATTTACAAATGTTTAACTTTAAGCTTTGCTGTTTTCTGTTGGCTTGTTATTTACAGGGTGACGAACTTCAAAGCATAGATGGGTTCTTGCAGTCTCTAGGATTGGGAAAATTTTCGATTCTTTTTAAGGCCGAGGAAGTATGTTAAATTTTCCCTTTTCACTTAACCTTTTCTTGAGTGACACAGGGCATTGGTTTTACTCCTTTCTAATTCACTGTTAAACAAATTGATTTAATTAAATTTATCATAGCCCGTTACTTATCAGCTTAAGCTTTTGGATTGACGAGTGATTTAACATGGTATCACCGCAAGACCATAGGTCTTGTGTTCAAACTCGTGTAGTATCATTTCCTCCCCTATTAATATTGATTTCTACTTGTTGGGTCTTCTACAAATTTTCAAGCGCACAAATAAGGAGTGTTACAAGAATTGGTATAATTAAAATTTACCATAACCCCATAACCCATCCATTTAAGCTTTTAAATTGATTGGTGGTTTAACACTCCTACCAACTTTTTCCTAATCATGTATAAGTTAGTGGTTTATTGGATGTATGATGCAGGTTGATATGACTGCCTTGAAGCAAATGGGGGAGAATGACCTCAAAGAGCTTGGAATACCTATGGTATGGCAGTTGTTTGTGTCCTTTGTCTTATGTCTATGGTCTATATGCTTTCTAATTACTATTGAGGTTTTAGGTTTTTGATTAATCGTTTCCTTTTCTTTCTCGATGAGAGACGAGCACTTTCAGGTTTTTGATTAATCGTTTCCTTTTCTTTCTCGATGAGAGACGAGCACTTTCGTTAAACTGAGTGAGATTTAAGAACAATAAAGGATTACTCTAGTGGATGCTGTGGGGCAAGTTAAAACTTAAAAAAGATAAACACTACGAGATAAACTTTACTAAAAAGTTGAAAAAGGAGAAAATTCATGCTTTAAGATGTAAAAATGACTAAAAGGAAAACCAAAAGAAGAGCAGCAATAGTAGAGCATGCCAACTTCCCCCACTGTGAGATTATCCTCTTGTTGATAGGTCTAGCGTCTGTATGGGAACTTCTTCCACTCACAATACCACCCTTTGTTGTTCAAGTGAAGTACCTCAAGAGTGTAACACATGCACACACATGAAGCATCTACATTCAAACGAAGCTAACCATATGGGAACTCTCTCTCCCTCCCTTTACAAACTCTCAAGTATAGAGAAAGGATTTTCATATAAGTGGCATTCCTTCATTGACCTGCCCTAAAACACCCATTACAAGACTTGTCACGACCTCTCTCTATGCTTGACTAAGTATATCTATGGTTCCACCCTAACATCCACATTAAGGTCTTCTATAAAAACAAGTCAATTTGAGAGTTCTTTAAAGCCCGTCCAAGAGAAAAGGAATTGAGGTGTAATGCTACAACATTTTTGTTGTAGTATCTCTGACAGTAGATGATAGAAAGCATGACGCCTAGGTGCTTCCTAGAGCAGTATGGCATTTACATGAGGCGAAGTTTCGAGTTTGGAATGCAGTGATGCTCATTTCTAGAGCCATGGCGTTAACCCAATTTTCCCTTGTAAAACCCTTGTTGCTAGATGACCTTTTTGTGACTCCCTATAGATATGGCCTTATTTGTTAGGTTATTCGTGAGGATAATACAGTGAAAAATAGGCTGCCACCACGAGAATCCTCTAGAGAAGGTTGGTCTTAGGGATAAGGTAAAGCCTTTGTTAGCTTAGGTGAGTTCGATCCCATTGTAATCTTGGTCTTTACTGGTACAACTAGCAACTATAGAATACTAGGCGTAGTCTGAGTTAGAAGTGAATCAATATAGATTTTGGGTCGAGTGATTTTCTCTCTTTTATTATGTTTTGTCAATTCATTGCTTATATTTTATTGTTATTGTACCATCATGTGTGTGGTAAGGGGGATATAAGTTCCCATTACGGATGCCAAAAATTCCAAATTAATTGTAGCCTAAGCTCTATTTGTAAATGTCTAACAAGATAGCTATATAAACTGAGGTACCTTAGTCAAAGCCACAGGGACTTCAACGAAGATATCGATATTGACAAAAGACAAGTCAATCTTCGTCAAATCAAGCTACTTCTGGTTACAAAGCCTAATTGAAGATTTTAAATCTTGGATTTATGGGAGTTTGTATGTAATTTTCCGTTTTGAAATTTGTTTTTATTAATTTCAAGTTTCTTTTTAGCAAGAAAACTTATTCCTTCTTTGAGATCTTAATCACTCTACAAGTAGAATCAATTTGAGATCTTAATCACTCTACAAGTAGAATCAATCATATCTCACTTGAACTTATCCTAAACTTGCAAACTATCACAAGATTGCAAAGTTTGATTTATCTCTTGGCTAAAAGAAAAGCTCTAGGCTCATTTTAAATCTTTGAAATCCGAATGTAATAACGTCATGGATGGTTATAAACTTATATATAGCCTTCAAAAGAAACCTTAAAGTAACATACGGTCGATAGGTCAATTAAAGGGTTGGGTAACTTTAAATGGAACAGCATTTTGTTGAGTCAAGGAGGCATAGGGTTGGGTAACTATCCCGATCATGATTTTCCTACTCCCAGAGGGAAAAGTCCTTCCCTTTTTGGCCGGTTGTGGGTGAGGAGGGATTCAAACCCCCCGACACCATGGTTCGTAGCCACATGCTCTAATCCTCTGAGCTACAAGCCTCACCTTGTCTCCACTAGATCTATTCTTGGGGGTACCCTAAAAAAAGGAACCTTTCCTTTCCCCAGCCATTTGCCATTTCGGGGTAAGAAGATGTGAAAGCGCCTCTCCTCAACGCATTTCGGGAAGAACCAGCTAGCTCTGGGTTCGAGAAGCATTTCACCCAAACTACAACTCATCCGCTTATTCTTTGATCAGTCGGTTCGGACCTCCACTTAGTAAGGAATTCCCCCGGTATTATTAGTAAGTGGCAAGCTGGTATTGGGGTCAATGAAACCTGGCGATTTACTTGAAAAGAATGAATGCTTTGAGTGATAGAAGCCTTTGAGAGTTCACAGCTGTTTTTATTAACATTTACCAGAGATCAAGTTAGGCTGTTTTTTTCCTTTTGCAATCAACTCGTCACCGAGGAATGAACTGTCGCTAGCAGTTCATGTTCTTCAGAATTATTTATTGAACTGTCACCCTGAAGCTTATTTGTTCATTTCAGGGACCTAGAAAGAAAATTCTTCTTGCAGTTGCTCCACATTCCAAGCGACAACCTTGACGACGATAGAGCACCTCTTGCATCGGCTGGTTTAGTTCTGCCCCTTATATCTCAAAGACCCGAGACTCGATACTGTATGTTCTTTAGATGTTTAGTGCTAAGTGGGTGGTTTTTGGATCTGTCCTATCTTTGTTCTAATATTGTTGGGGGGTATAACTTTTGTTTTCACTCCCCATCATAAACATTGTTGCGAAGTCAAAACTCACTAAACAACATGTTTGTTTACTACTACAATCGATAGTCTCTGTTCACATTCATATATGATAAAGCCTAGTTTAGCGTTCAGATTCATATATGATAAAGCCTAGTTTAGCGACGTTCGAGAGAGATTTGTATATTTCCAAATGCTTAATTTCCTCAGTCTCTTCAATTTTAGGAAGGTTTCAGGTAGCCTGATGGGAGCAAAGACTTGGGATCATTGGGTCTTTGCTTTGCAGAAGAAGATTGTGGCCTGGGTTTGGATCATCGCCAATATCTCATGCACAGAATTGTTGTTTTAATCTTTCTTTTGCCTAATAGGTTATATGATTTCATGTGCTTTATCAACTGTTTTGGGCTTATACAAAGCACTCTACCCTTACCTATTTGATAATCTCTTCTTTCTCTCAGCTTTCTCAGGCAGATTCACCAAAAGCATCAAAAAGAAAAGAACGGATATAAAAGGCTCTCTACTGCCCCCTCTCACACTATCACTGTTTATTTGCTCTATATTACCGTTGATTTATTTAAATTTGCCCAAATATTTATTAATTTTAGTGCAAAAATCAAATTATACTTGTGAATTTTAGGTTCAATATTGTGCCATTTTTAATCGTTTTTGTCCATTAATGGTTTGTGTTGAGTTAATAGAGTTAAGAGATTTTGGCTATTGTAGGGGGAAGAATGACCATGCGAGGACGAGGTCGAAAGTAAGAGTGTGAAGGGAGGAGAGAGAGAGTAGAGATTTCCGATGACGAAAACGGAGGTGAATAGCCATTGAATAGATTGATGGCTATTTGATTGGGCACTCGAGTCTCTTCAATTTGTAAAATGATTCTAAATTGTGAGCAACGAGTGTTCTTTTAGGGAGTTTCTAAAATTTTATGGTAATTGTATTCAAGAATTTAGACAAGTAAAATATGCGTAGGGATTGTTCGGATATGCATGCAGGCTATAAAAATCAAACTATAGGTGGTTTGATTTGGTTTACCTTGAGCCTAGGAAGATTTGTTAAACCTAAGATTAGTCTCATAAGATGGACTATTTTATTAATGCTTATGCATAATTTTACTTCACGGTGGATGAAAATTTGTGTACTTACACTCTAGGTGTTTGATGACTTTTGGGTGTGTATTGGTATTAGAAATGTCAAAGGTTTAGGTCCGGTAGATATTTGGGATAGAGAATTGTATATCTATATAGCTCAACTCGCCTGACATCCCTCGATAAGTTATCTGAACATGAATTGTAGAATAAACTTTTAAGAGTTTAATGTAAGGATTCAAAAAATATATATATATATATACTATGATTGAATGCTAAGATTGAGTATCCAATCATTTTTTCGCCCTAACTCAACGAATCTAACTTCGTTTCATCTTTTGTACTTGCTAATTTTGCGGTCACCTCATTCCTTTTTTCCGCTTCCGATGAAAAAAAGATATAAATAAAAGACCTTTCAGTCTCATCCTCTCTACTCCTACCCTTAAAGCCCTTCGTTCACTCTAAATCTACCGGTCTTGATTCCAAACCTATTTCCACTTTTTACAATTCTTCTGGTATGCCCCGTCATTGTCATTGTCTCCTCAATTGATCTCTGATTTCTAATTCTTGTATTAGTTTTGAATTTAGAATGAACCAATCTGAGATCAATTCCAGAAGTTCATTTGTTGCTTTTCAGATCGTATATTGTGGTTTCGAGTGTTGAGATCGTTTGATAATGGACTTATCTGCCCATTTGGACCTTCAAAATCTGTCCTCGTTGGGTCTTTCTTTCGTTTTCCATTTTCATGGATTCTATTGATAAATCGCAGAGTAGAGGATTCCCTAGAGCCAGAGTGATCTTCAATCCCGAGAGAATTCAAGCTTGGACCAGAAATATTTCAAATGTTGGACTTCATTTTCGAAATTCGAAGTGCATTCAGCAAAGCAATGCTCTCTAATCCCCATTTCTTTAAGAGAACCATTTGTTTTGTTTTTTTTTTTTTTTTTTTTTTTTTTTTTTTTTTGCAAATATGATAGAGCTCTTTAAACCTGATTTGAAAGTGGGTTAGGTCCCAACGATTCGCCCCACTCCATTACAAGGTCGTTATAATCTTCAAGAGACAAGTCAAGCTAATCTCAGAAATAGGATAGAACGTCGGCTAAGGTCAACCAAGTAAGTGGCCATACTTTCGTAGGTTATGAATGTATGTTGCATGTTGGCACGTGCCCGCGGTTTCGCACATGTTATAAATGGTATGTTTAAACCATTATGATTTAATATGTAAATGTTATGCAATGTGAATGTTATGCTATCTTTGGATGAATTGATATGTGTTATATGTTATGTTATGCTTGAATTGCATTATATGACTATTATGATTTGCACATTATGAATTGTTATGTTGGAAGCATGAAAACATTACGTTATGTCTTGTGAATTGCATGTATAGCATGATATGAATGACATGAAGGACGGTAAATAACATGAAATATAACCCCAGTATAAGCGTGGATGATATGAGAAATGGTATGATATGAATAAAATGATAGCGGGGGTTATATTTAATAATGTTGAAAATGGAAAAATATTGGGACCTCATGCATTGGGGGATATCCCTATTCCTTCATGATGGTACGGACGGGCACACTACTAGGCAAGAGAACGACCATTATGTTTTACATAGTGCTGTCGTGACGACTACTATTTCTAACGGGTGTCCGACATAGAGAACTACTAGAGTATGCTCGCCTGACAAGGAAAGGGGCTCAGCGGTGTGCGAACCAACTGGTGGGTCCATACTCACACGTGTGGGTTGTGTGTAGGGTATAAATTATACATCCAAGTTGCCTGTTAGGATAGTATTGTAGGAAAATAAACTATTATGATAGGTCTCGTCATTGCATTTGCATGTTCTTGCATAACCCCGATAGGGGGTCACTTACTGAGTATTCTTAAATGCTCAAGTCTCGTGCTTCTTCTATTTCAGGTTAAGGCAAGACATTCATGTACGACTGACGACGACATTGCAACTCGAGCCCATGTAAGTCCATAACTATGTTTTAAGATGAAAGTTATGATTTATGAAAAGTTTAAATGGAGTATTTTCATATTCAATGTTCATGATAGGTATATAGTAGAAACATTAGATTAAGTAGAAATTTCGAGTCGTTACAGTGTTTGAACTCTCTGGTACCCTGAGCATTGGGGTCGTTACCGACCTTTGTTTTAGGCCTTGGAAACTTACCTCACACGCATCGCTCCATCTAAAAGGTATGTCCTTCCTTGTTAGTTGCGTAAGTGGTGAGGTTATCTTAGTAAAGTCCTGCACGAATCTTCAATAAATAGTACCTCGCTAATCCGAGAAAACTTTGCACCTTCGTGACCATAGTTGGGTGTTCCCACTTGGTAACTGCTTCAATTTTGGTAGGGTCTATAGATATTCCGTTGTTTGATACCACGTGTTCTAAGAACAGAGTTTTCGTAGCCAAAACTTGCACTTGGAGAACTTGACGTACAACTTATTCTCTCTCAGAGTGGTTAGGACTTTTCGAAGGTGTTTTTGGTTCATTTTTTAGTATATTAGGATATCGTCTATGAACACGATAACGAACGTTTCTAGACAGTCCTTGAACACTTAGTTCAATAATTTCATGAACACAGTTGGGACATTGGTGAAACCAAATGACATCCCCACAAACTCGTAGTGATTGTATCTTGTCCTAAACGCTGCTTTTGGTACATTCCCTTCTTTAATCTTGATTTGATGTTACCTTGATCGGAGGTCTATCTTAGAGAATACCTTCGTCTCCCTAAGTTGGTTGAATAGGTCTTCTATGCGACGGAGGGAGTACTTGTTCTTTATCGTCATCTTATTTAATTCTCTATAATTGATGCACAGGTGCATTGATCCATCATTCTTTTTGACAAACAACACCGGCGCACCCCAAGAAGATACGATAGGTCGGATGAAGCCTTTGTCTAGTAGGTCTTGTAATTGCGCCTTGAGTTCTTTCAACTCTGTTGGCGCCATGCGATATGGTGCTTTGAAAATAGGCCCACGTCTCGGCTCGAGTTCTATGGAAAAATCTACAACTCGAGAATGAGGTATCATGGTAGGTCTTCCGGAAAAACGTATGAAAATTTGTTCACTACTGGTATAATGTCTAAGGTGAGAATATTCTTTTTTATGACATTCTATACTAGCATGGTTTTCAGCTAACCAATAAATGCTTAGTATTACATCAAAGTCTCTTATGCTAACTACTATCAGATCTACGCTTAGGGTTCGATCGACTACGGTTATTTGACCATCTTTTACTCTATCCTTAGCTACTAAGTCTACCCTCGCAGGGGTACTTATAGACAAAACATGCCATAAGGGTTCTAGTTCGAACTCTACTTGTGTATCAAAAGGAACAAATATAAAAGAGTGCGTAGAACCATAATCAAGAATGGTAAAAAGTGTATCTGCCACCACGGTGTCGAACCTCCCAATGTCTCTATTGGTTGACGCATATACCCTAGCTTGAGCACGAGTTTGCATCAGTCTGTCCGCCTCTTCCACTGCGCTGGATGGGTTAGGTTTGTTTTTAGTGTCCTTGGCCATGCAGTTGATGGCTATAGGACCTTCTTGGCTACATTGAAAACAAGCTCTCATCCCAGCCATACATCTTCCTCTGTGTAACTTTCCACATATCTTACACTCTAGTTCTCCCTACCTCTAGCCACAGTCTAGTTCTTGGGGTGTCAGTCAATACAATCGAGGAGGGTGCCATTTAACTTGTCGCAGGACAGGTTGGTTGGCATAGTAGGGCCTACGCACCAGTGGTCGATGGTCTGAGTTCCTCGAGTCGTAAGACTGTTTGCGTCCAATAGTAACTAATTGTTCTTGTCGTCCCTCATCCTTGGACTTCTATAAGGCCTTTGCAGTTATCAAAGCTTCCTCATATGTTTTTGGGTCTATAGCTTCCACCATGCGGTGGATCTCTAAGTCCAAGCCTAAGACAAATTTCTCAGTCATCTTTTGTTAAGTGTTTACCAAGCGCAAACCTTTTTAATCTCATGAAATCTCTATCATATCTTTCCACCGAGTGTCCACCTAAATCAAATGGGCAAAATTCTACTCTCCTAAGTGGTTCTTCGTCGCGATAGTCTTACTTGAGGAAGGCCTCCTTAAACTGATCCCACTCCATCATTCCCCCTCCTAGGTCAATACTATCCTTATTATCCCTCCATCATACTTCTGCGTCCTTTTGCAGTGCAAATGACGCACATGAGACTTTCTGGTTATCCAGCATCCCATCAACTTGAATATGGTTTCCATAGACGAAATCCACATGTGCTTCTATTGGATCTCTCGTAGTATTGGTGTATAGATGGGTACCGTATCGTTTAAAGTCTCGTAACCAATTCGTCCCTTTGGCAATTGGGGAACTGTTGGCTTGTTGGGTGACCGTATGCATCATGACCTAAAACGACTCCCACATCAGTCTAGTGGTGGGGTCTACTCCAGCTGCTAGTGTCAGTGGTGCAGTCTAGTGGTGGGGTCTACTCCAGCTGCTAGTGTCAGTGGTGCAGCTTCAGATGGCTGTGCGGTTTGTGGTGGTTGTGCAGCATGTGGTGGCACAACTTGAGGCGGTGCAGTTGCATAAGGTGGGCTCGCTTTAGCCTCACATCTTCCTCTTCCTCTAACAGGGGGTCGCCCCTTCCTCGTCTTCGTCTTCCTCTTCCACGTCCTCTAGGCGACATGGTTCTAGAAACCAAGAAAGATAGTATTCCTTAAGACCCAGGCTTGCTAATATAAATAACACTATATTGCATAGCATACAATAATGCAAACATATCACAATCAGCATGTGCAATCAACCACATATTCTTAATTTAATATATACAATATCACACATCATATTCAATAATATCACATAAAAATAATGTGCATGCGATTAAAGGGTGTTTCTTTTTTTTATCTTACACAAGGCATACCGGACGGTGGCGGGGCATGATGGTGGGACAATAGAACGTGTCAAGCCTACCTCGTAGGCGAATCTACAGAATCTATAACCTAGAGCTTTGATACCAACTATAACGACCCTAGATTTCAGCTTCCTAAAGTCGCTACCGTCATCTTAGCTTAAGCTCATATGCGGAATATCACTCTTAAAATATCATCTTTAAAATCATAATTTCAACATAAACATAACGTCATCATTGAAAACACCGTCATGGTCTTACGTGTTTAGAAACATAATTCAAAAATAAATTAAAATAATAACAATAAATAATTCAAAACATGAAAGGCAAAACAACTTATTCTAACCTAAGTTTAGGAAATTTAAATATGCTTCTAGCCTATGCATGTGTAATGATCTCTGATTGCAATACTATCGTCAACCGTACAAAGGCACCTTGCCTTTACCAGAAAAATGATGTTGCACACAACCTGAGTATTTCGAAGAATACTCAATAAGTGACACCACTGTAGGGGACGTGAAAATGCAAACACATGCAATGATGCTCTAGGGACCTATCATTAAAATATCCTAGGGGTGGCCTCTAGTCTGAACTAAATTGGATGTGCAGTACTTCTCTACACACGATTCACATGTGCGAGCGTGAATCCCTAGGAGGTTCGCACCCTCTAGACCCATCATAGTCGAGCTAGCTGTCTGTAGTGATGTTCGAAGGTCAATAGACCCCTGAATGTCATGCACGACATGATCACTATCATCATCGTAGCATACGCATCCGTACTTGTCATCATAAAAGGGAAAGTATCCCGATGCTTATGTACATACAAAAATGCTTGAGGTCCCTATGGTTTCTCGTCTTTAAACATCTTTATGACACGACCCTAATTCCAACTTTATATTACTATGAGTAATATATGCGCATTAACTTTTCATCTTATCATCATCGTTAACATTATCTAGAGTTGTGTCTTAGGAAAAATTATCGTAATCATGCAATATGACATCCACAATATGTTTCTCAACTTAATATGGAAAATAACGTTATATTAAGGAAATAACAACATTCTACATCATCATATTAACATGCATCGTCATCATCATAAGCATATCATAATCATCGTAAAACGTCATAAAACATCATCATATAACTCATACATGTCAACATATATCATACATCATACGTCATACATCATAATTCATCATCAAGGCATCATAAGCATAAAACATAAATGACATGTGTCGGTACTACTAGGCACTTGTCATCATACATCAAACAAATGTCTACTCGTAATGGGTTGGATTGGTTTGTTGTGGACTCTAGGCCGAGGTTGGTTGCGTTACTTCGACCCGAATCCAGATTTGACAGATTCGTCTTCCTTGCCCAACTTCCTGCATATTCCGATTATGTTTCTCTCTCCTCTATACATCATTTTCGATGTCGTTTCTCGTCCTTTTTCTTCCTCTACTTCTCTGTCAGCCTCTCTTCTTCCTTTCCACAAAGTTTTATGACTTGTAGATGCCTAAAACGACAACTCATGAGATCCTTAAAAACTCAAAACTCAGATCCCGTTTTCCTATGAATATAAGCGCTGATAAGGTGTGTGTAAAGACGTCGACGATCAATTTAGTGTCGTGGTCCTTCCGTTTTAGGCATCGTTTCGCGAGTTTGGTATTCACCAGAAAACTTCACCGAATCTCTCTCTCTCTCATTCCCTCTCTCTATGTTTTCTCTTGTAAGTACACTATGAGGGTTGGCTAGAGCGTGAGTGTTCGTTTGGCGATTCATGGAGCGAGCGTTGCTCGAGAACTCCAGCACTTTACTAGAAGTATAGTAAAAGAATGAAAAGTATCATACAATACAAAACACAATTATATGATTTACAAACATCTTATTTCCGAACATTCATTTTAAACCAAACTATGTCTTATATAAAATCTCAAAACAAAGACCCAAACGATGAATTTAGGAGTAATTAAAGCAATTAATACTATTATTATTTGGGTAAGTACTAAGTCCTAATAGAGAGGCTACCCAATACAATAATGTTATAATAATAATAATAATAATAATAATAAATAAATAAATAAATAAATGTTTTTGGGGTTGGAGAAAGGTGTTCACATTTCTCATTTGTTTCCATTAAAAACAATTATTGTTCCACGTGCATTTTTTATTTTTTAAATTGAAAAACAATTGATGCATAAATAATTTTTAATTAAGAAAATTTTAATTAATATTTAGGTTGGATTGAGTTCAAATAAATGAAAATTTTATGGCATACGATACTATTATTTATTTTTTATTTAATTATATAATTATTTTATTATTATTTATACGATAAATTTTAATTAAATATTTAAAAATAAATAAATAATGTTTTATAAACTAACATTTTACCTTTATTAAAAACAAAAATTAAAATAACGGATAAATTTTAATTATTTTAAAAATTTATTGATTTATTAGATATGAAACAAAAAAAAAAAAAGTTAAAATTAATTTTAAAAAGTAGAAGGGTATAACGGTAATTTAAGAAAGTTTGAACACTCCGTATTGGGGGTACAAAAATTTTGAACATTCCATGGTTAGTCCTATGATTGTGGAGGCAGTGAAGCTTGTGGCTAATAGCGTAGCAGGCGGTGCTCTGTGAAACTGAATCAAACAAAGAATGGCGCACTTCGCACTGTGACAAATGGTTTGAACTTCGAAATTTCATTTTGTCGATTACCGAAGCAAGCACGATCCGACACCTAATCTCCCCCCTTCTCTCTCCTCTCTCTCTCTCTCCTCCTGCTATATGATTCAAAGGCCAAGAGCTTTGGCTCAATGTCCATGGATTTGTTCTCTGTTAACACGAGCTGACGTTGTTTGCGTCGTTTGAGAACAAATTCCATGGTCAAATTGCTGTTGCGAGCTCCAGTTTGAATCTGAAAGAAATCCCAGCTTCAGACGATTTTAGGGTTTTTTTTTTTTTTTTTTTTTTTTTTTTCTTCTTATTCTTCGAGGAGAATTCTATCNGGGTTTTTTTTTTTTTTTTTTTTTTTTCCTTCTTCTTATTCTTCGAGGAGAATTCTATCGTTCCTAATAATGCCGGTGCACGGATCCAAATCTGAGAAACCAGATGCGGCGGTGTTGCACCGTCGAGATGCGTATGATTTACTCGGTGTCTCCAGGAACTCCACGGACCAGGAAATCAAGAGCGCTTACAGAAAATTGGCTCTCAAGTACGTTCTAAATATCAAATGTTTTACCTCTGTTTTCTTCAATTTTTTATGGCTATAAAGAGCACTTTCATATTGGAACATCGAGTTCGTTTGCTATCATTATCCTATGCTTTATTCTCAGGAGACATGGAAGGGTATTCTTGTTTTTTCCGGTAGGATAGGATTTCATGTAAAGTCATATTTAGATTGTTCCCCAACTACTGCACTTTAACCCTTTACAAAAGGGCAGAGCATCGGTTTGTGACTTACCGACACTTAACTGTAGCACTGTGAATTGCTTATTCTGCCCCTCCCAACACAAGTGGGAATGAGTGTTAACAATCTTAGAATTCCTTGTTAATTCTTGATTACACTTTCAGCCCGAGGTTGTCAAGTTAGGGGGATTAGTAACAATGGAAAATCTTAATTTTATCATTCAATTGTCATATACAAGGTGATGGTGTTTATACAATTAGCATCCTCAAAGTAGATTGGGCTTATATTATAGTCCAGAAATGTCTGAAATTATCAGAACACTAATATAATCTTCCCTTGTCTTGGTAGCTTGCCTAGGAAGTATCAAGAATTTCCAAAAGAAAGTGGCGAATTTCATCTGTTGTACGTTCAAGCAACTTTTATGATAGTTTAATCACCATTGTTATTCCAGATCACCCAAACCAGTTTTCTATGCTTAAAATAATTCTTGCGTGGAATATCATTTATGAAGTCATATCCGTTGATTCTTGATTACAATTTCCTGTGAAACCCATTATCTCTTCTTTTTTCTGATGTACCAATGTGCTTGTTAGTCAATCTTTTCCTTGCATAATGAGTGATGAAACTCTATCAGGTAATATAAGCATGCTTACAGTGTGATATGTTACATCTATAATGGTAAATTATGGCTCTTTTATATCAAGGTGGTCTTCATAAATTTTTGGTTTTTAATCCTCTTTTACTAAATATGTTGATAGATCATGAAACTCTAATTCTAAAACCAGGTATCATCCTGACAAGAATGCAAACGATCCCAAAGCTGCTGACATGTTTAAGGAAGTCACTTTTTCCTACACCATTTTGTCAGATCCAGAAAAAAGACGACAATATGATGCTGCTGGATTTGAGGTGAAATATCATTCTTGTGAATTTGCACATTTTAGGAAAATTACCATGTTCAGATGTGTGTTTATTTAACGGCTGTACTTTGGCTACAGATGATCTTGGAGAACTTTGACGATTTAGCCAACCAATTTATAATAAATATCTAATCATGAAGTCAGCAAATTCAAAAATAAATAAACAAATGAGTAGGACTAGACAAAAATTCATTAGTACTAGTGAGTAGGACTAGACAAAAATTCATTAGTACTAGTGAGTAGGACTAGACAAAAATTCATTAGTACTAGTCCCTCGCAAGATGAAACAATTTAGACTAAGTTATTCACTCTTTTTCTATTTACTAGGTTTTAAACCTTGAAATTAAATATTAATTTTTTTGTATTTTCAGATAATCTTGTGAATGTATTAAATTTAAAATATGTACTTTGAAGGAAAAAATTAAAGAAACTATTAAGAAGATTAATATATTTATTACATAATTACAATAACTATTAAATAAGGGGCCAAAGAAAATCATAAGCTTTTCCTCTCAAACCCCATCTAAAATGTTGTAGATTAAAAAATTTAAACTAAACTGAAATTACAAAAATATCATTTGTTGTTGTGCCTTATGAAATGTGTTTCTTCAAAATGAAGAAAGTTGTGATTTTACCTTTGCCTAGGCTGTTGAAACAGAAAGCCAAGAATTGGAGCTGGATCTTTCAAGTTTGGGGACAGTGAACACCATGTTTGCTGCCCTTTTTAGGTATGCTTTATCCTTTTTTTGGGGGGGGGCGGGTGGGGGGGTGTAATTCTTCTCACTAATGTCAGATTCTCTGAGTTTGTCATCTTGCTTTCTATTTTAATCCGACCTTTGATTGCAGCAAGCTTGGCGTGCCAATTAAAACAGCTGTATCTGCAACAGTTTTGGAAGAGGCACTTAATGGGGTTGTGACTGTTCATCCGCTTCCATTGGGCATACCTATTTCTAAGAAGGTGCACTGTTGCACCTAATATTTGTCATTCATTTGGCCTCATTTGATAACTTCTTTTAAAAAAATTAAGCTTATAAATACTACTTTCTTCACCTTTTGAACATTACTTTCACCTATATGTTGCATTGTTTTAATTTCTAGTTTTTAAAAATGTTTTCAAAATCTGAGGGAAATTTTGAAGACAAAAAAATAGCTCATTTGATAAGGGGGTTAATTCTTATCCAAATTCCAAAAACAAGATTTTAAAACTACTTTTTCTAGTTTCCAAAACTGACTCGGTTTTTGAAAATATATGTAAAAAGTAGATAACAGAACAAGAAAACCCATAGGTGGGAGTATAGGCTTAATTTTCAAAATTAAAAATAAAAAACAAAAAACCAAATAGTTATTAAAGGAGGTTGTGATTTTTATTACTTTTTTTTGTTAAGAACTAAAATGGGTTTTAAAGAAAAGGGAATGCATACCCAAAAAATTGTGAGAAGCAAACATAAATTTTAATATTAGAAAACTCAAAATGAAATTGTTACCAAATGAAGCCATTTATTGGTTTGCTGATTTAGGATTCTGTAATTTTTTACAGGTTGAGAAACAGTGTGCTCACTTTTATTCTGTTATGATAAGTGAAGAGGAAACACAGGGTGGATTTGTTTGCCGAGTTCACTCACCTGATAAAAGCAAATTTAAGGTTCGACTATTACTCTCTGGAATGTAATTGGTGTTTGTCCGAGAACATGTCCGAGAATATTTTTCTTCTTAAACCATGATTATATCGACTTTCATGTTATTGCAAAATTTCCTCCCTTCCACTTTTATGATTACTAAATTTTATGGTTTTATTACTGTTTTAACTGCACAATGACTACAACAAAAATTAAGGACAAAGCTTGAAAATGGAATTCCACTTCATCGTGCATAATTTCTTTTGTAAATTTCTAATTCATTTTTTTGGTGTAGTTGTTGTATTTTGATCGGGAAGAAACTGGTGGATTAAACCTCGCTTTACAGGTATTGCTCAATCTTTTATCATAGCCTTTTTCATTTTTTTTGGTATGTTCTGGACTACATAACTAAATTGCTCAGCAGATGATTACGTAATATAGTTTTTTGTTCTGTAACCTAATGTCTTTGTGGGCAACATCTTGCAGTTGGAGTTATCATGCATATATTGATAATTCACTTGTAATCTGTTCTCCAGTTAATTATATATTACTGCATAATAATTTTATTTTCTTTTAGTTTTGTGATATAATTTGAGACTTGAGGTTTTACAATGTCTATCTAGACAGAAAATGTGAGTTTATATGCATGAGTAGTTCGCACCCTGATAATTTTTTGTATGTATAATTTTGGAGACTTTATTTTATATTCTTTAATTTGATAGTGATTCTTATGAATGCATGTTGAAACACCCCATTTATGTTTATGTCTTCTGCTTGACCATCAATGAACCTTTTAAAGCTTTGCCTTCAAAGCTCAGTAATTGATATGTTTGAATTCTTGTTATATTTGTAGGAGGAGAGTACAAAGGTTGGAAAAGTCACATCTGCTGGGATGTATTTTCTCGGGTTCCCTGTCTATCGGTTGGAACAAACATTGAACTCGGTGCGCCAACTCTAAATTAATTGCTGATTTCAAGTTTAATATCATTTTTTGTTATCTACTTGCACATCAAAAGAAAAATTAAAAATATGTTTGATGCCCATTTCCTAGAATCTGTTTTCATTCAAACAAGAAACATAAATACATTTGATAACCATTTCTGTCTAATCTTTTTACTTTTAAAATGAAAAAAGTTTGCTTCGGAAAGCCACCTTATAGATAAGAAATCATTTGAATTAGGTTTCCATACCATCTGAACTACAGCGACCCTCTAGATCACGTTTCAATTTGCAAATATAAATGTGAGAAAAAACAGAAAACTGGAATAATACGAATGCATCTTTCAAAAGAACTAAAACTATGGAATAAGGATCAACTTGAATAATGCTCAACTTCTTAAACAACATAATATTGTGCTCATTAGGATTTTATTGATCTTTTCAGATGATCTCTGCTAAGGATCCAGATGCTGCCTTTTTTAAAAAATTAGATGGTTTCCAGCCATGTGAAATAATAGAATTAAAGGCGGGGACTCATGTCTTTGCAGTCTATGGTAAATTTGAATAGGTTTTGATATTCAATTACCGAGTAATGGAATACAATATTTCTTATTTCAAAATGCTTGTATGTGGACCTGATGACCATTACATTATCTAGGTGACAATTTTTTTAAAAGTGCGAGCTATACTATTGAGGCATTTTCTGCGGCGTCTTTTTCTGAAGAGAAGCAGAATCTTAGAGCCGTGGAAGCTCAAATTTTGACAAAAAGGGTGGAAATGTCCAAATTTGAAACGGAATATCGTGAGGTCTAGTATTTGACAATTGAGCTCTGTATTCTGTTACTATATGAAAGCGTACTGATGGTTACTGGAAATGTCGATAGGTTCTAGCACAATTTACAGAGATGACTAGCAGATACACTCAAGAAATGCAAGTGGTAAGTTTAACTCGAAGTTATAACACGTCTTTATCTGTCGAAATGATAGCTTCTTTACGACTGACTGCTCTGGCTCCTTTTATCCACAGATCGACGACCTTCTCAAACAGAGGAATGAAATTCATGCCTCCTACACAACTGGTCCTCCAGTAAAACAGAGTAGGAGCCGGATTAGGGGTTCGGTTAAGGAATCAAAAGAAGACAGCCAAATAAGGGAGAGGAAATCTAAAAGGGATAGACCCAAGAAGAAAAAATGGTTCAATATCCATTTAAAGGTTGATAAAAGAAAATCTTGTTAAAAAGAGGTTGAGAAACATGAAGGTATGTTCCGACCGTTGTCGTGTATTATGCGCCTTCATCGACACTATACTCATCTTCAATATTGCAGGGAAGCTGAATCTTTCCCCAAACCTAATTTTTTTCGGTTGCATTCGGATTGATTGGTATCAAAATGAAGAAGATACGAGCGAGTAATAGCCTCACCTGATTGCTTAATCATATGAATATGGCCTTAAACGACATGGAGATGCTGTGGATGACAACTTGTCTACAAAGAATCTCATAGATGGATCCTTCCACCAGCAAAAAGCACGCGTGTGATTGTATTATTTTCCTATGAAGGCCAGCGCTAAACTGCTGTTTGTGTCATATAATACAATCAAGTTTTGTGAATAGCAATATTAGCTGGATTTCGCACAATCGAGGTTTAGTTATATTCATGGAGCTCATCAATCTGCTCTTGTAAGTGTTGATGTTTCTATTTACTGTAGCCAGGCTTGCAATTCTGCTATTTCGTCTCCGACTCCATCGCTGATGCCTGCCTGTAGCTGACATGCATGACGTTACGAGTCGATCCATGCCAATGTCAACCCAAATGCCAAGTTTAATTTGGTATGTAGGCTTGGGAATGAGAGTATAATTTAATTAGTTGAATTGCTCTTGCATTTGGGTTTTCATTCTTGAAAGAGTCCATTTTTGTTTGTAGAAAATAAGAGTGATATTTTCTGTTTACTAAGAAAGTATTCGAAAAAAGTTTGAGAACTGAGTCATTGTGTAAAGAAATAGTTCATTCTATTTGCCTCTATGATTGGTTCTGGAAATTGCACACAGAGTCTTCTCAGAGTTAAGGAATCGATCAAGGGAAGGATTAAGGATCAAAGCTGAAACAATCCTATTATATTTTCTTATTATTCATTATATCCAAACCAACACACTTTAGTCCTACTAATATAATTTAATGATCAAGGAAGAGTTTCTTTTCTTTTTCTTTTCATTCTTAATAATATATCAGCTTCCAAAAATTGAATACATTTGTATGAAGAAAATTAAAGAAACATTTGAAAGATGAATTATCCAAAAATAATTTCAAAGTAATTAATAAAAAAAATCCTCCAAATATGAAGTAGAAAATTATTACTATAAGAATCATTTGTAAATATAGTGCAACTAAACAAAAATACTTCAATATATAACTTAAAATCAATCAGAAAACTCGACACGAGGTTGATAGATGAAATTTCGAAGCTGAAATCGAAGACCAAAATGTTCGTCTTTCTGCTCACCTCTGCCCACAACCAATATTAGTACAATTACAATAACCACTAGTCTAGTATATGAATACATCAAGTGTTGTTCATTTCTACCAAACAAACACAAGAATCTATATGGCTCATTCCTTGAAAATCCTTCCCATCAAACAAATGGCACCCTACTTAGAAGTCCTGTGTATATAGATCAACAAGTTGTGCATTTTTCCAAACACTAGCTATTCCCAAAAATGAATATTCTTTGTGATTTTTCAACAGTTCACAATTCATTGACCACATGTGCCACATTACTTATTCACAAAAGGAATTATAGCAAAACAGTAATGAATTTCTCCACAATTCACTACTTTTATATGATTTTTTTTTTCTGAAGCTCGCTTTCTTGGAGTTACTATACTTTTGTGCTTCTGGGCAATATTTTTCCTAAGGCTCTCTTTTGTAATGTAATAATGTAAGAAAAGCAGAATATGAAAAGAATAATTAGTACAATGAACAAAACTTTAACTTAACTAATTCCACAGCGAAACTTCCATCTGCTGCTCTTTGTCGAATTAGAGATGCACAGGAGTTGAATCTTTAACAATCTCGTACAATGAGATAATGTTTTCAATGGTCAAAAGGCCAATGATGCACCATTCCAAGAGATCTGACTTTCTATTCTGGAGGACTTCTTGAAGAAAATGAATGTTATGCTGCAAGGAACATGCAAATCGATTAAAAAACAAAATAAACATTGTTCTATCTCTTCAATATATATATATATGGGATACCTCAACAAATATCCTCTCCAGAGAACAAAAACACGCTTATTCAAGTGAACACTAAAAAATTGAAAGAATCCAGGTGAAAGATTTAAGCAAGGAAATGACAATGAGGAGGTTGATTATATTTTTCTAAGCTCTGCTTTTGGACAAGGAACTTGCCACCTGCTGCTTCATTCGAGTTATTTCGGGTCAACCCGGACAAACTTCAGGTGGAAAAACAATTAACACTCGGACAAAATTTAGGAGAGCCAATTTCTTAAGGAAATATTCTAAACTGATTTGTTAACTACAACCATTGAAAGCTCTCACCAGGGCATTAAGCTTCATTCCTCTGAAAACTATGAATTGATTCTCCAACTGTAGCTTGCCCTCTCAAATTGGGAAGACTTGCATGTCTAAGGTGCATTAACACTACTTGAGCTCACTAACAATAAAGAACAGATTCGACTGCTAGCATGACATTATGTCATATCATGAACACTTTTACGCTCTAATTAGAGCAAAAATGTCAAGAATTTTTACTGCACCTCTTTTCATTCTAGTTAGTATGTAGGAATTATTTGTGCAATTTTTCTTCCCTCTTTCCATTCTAGTTAGTATGTAGGAATTAATTGTGCAATTTTTCTTCCATATGCATGTCGCCTCATATATTTATAATTCTGTAAATCAATGGATCATGCTCACTATAAAAGAGTAGTATAAATAAATAAAATAGAAAAGTCATCATGAGATAAAACTTATACGCCTTCTCAACACATTTGCCTTCACATATGACCAAGAAAGAAATTATTTGTTTCATCTTGGCTATTACCCTGGCTTTTGTGAAGAATGATCAAGAGACCCAACCATAAAGAAAAAGAACGCTATGAAGGAATGTGAATGAAATAAAACCAATATTACCTCCACAAACTTCAATTTGAAATCTAGATTTCCAAAGCGCTGGGTGACCTCGTACTCTTCTCGAAGGTACTCATATATTTGAGCATATTTTGCATCCCTCCATGCAATTTCTGATCTGAGTGGCAAAAGAAAAGGATAATAAAAGAGAGAAAGATGGGCAATTTTCTGAACAGTTAGTTGTGACAACAGACCCCACCAAAAGTATACTTTTTTCAACCACTAAAGAAATACTATGATTGAATTTTTCAACATTATATTAATTAGATACATGACTTGATACAGTAATAAAGAGAGGAAGAAGATAAAAAAAGTATCTTTTTTTTTTTTTTTTGTTTACTTATATCAAGCTTGAAATGTGAAATTTCTATGCCATGATCTTGCATCTGTTATGCTGTCAAATACATTTATGAACAATATTTCCTAGTGCCAAGTACATAGAACCCACGTGGTGCCATAAGTTAGAACAGAATCGTTAAAGAGGCTTCAGGTAAACAAAGGTAAAGACTATTTGTACTACATTTGAACTTGCAGTAAAGATATCTTTCACTTATATTCCACAAACAAAATGACAAATCTAACTTCAATATTTTGTCCCATGCCATACTGAGTTGGGTGCAACTTTTTTCTATTTTTCTTTCAAAGTACACATAACCGGTTGTTGTGGTTTTTGGCACAAACCGACATTGAAAGAAACAATTGTTCAATTTTGGTTGGTTGGATATCAGTAATTTTTTAAGACTTGTATAAACTGACCATTCACCAATTCAATTGATCAATTTTGGTCAAAACTGATGCTGAGAGTGACGGAGGTCGAGAGGGAAACTAAGGGTGACAGAGTAAGAGAGATGAGAAGAAGAAGGGAGAGGGTTACAAAGCCAAAAAACGAAGAGAGATGCAAAAGGAGGAGCTAGAGGGGAGAGTCAAAAATGAAAGATAATAAAATAAGAGGAAGGATTAGAGAGACGAGATTCAAAGATGAGAAAGGGAGAGGTGTAGCTATAGCTTATTAGGCCAAAAAAGCACAAACGCTTTGAGTAACATGTTCATGACCAACATGAGTCAGATACTCCACCACTTGTTATCACAATGAACATGTGTTGGACACTAGATATGTACAAGTTTTATGAGTCCAAACCTTGTTAGGTAAGTATTAAATACTTATCAAGCATATTAAATATTTAAAATTGTGGAAATGTGAACAAAAATAGAAGACCAAGAGGGAAGATTTATGCCACATGGGGTCTGAGACAAGGAGATCCACTATCCCCCTTTTCTTTTCATCATGTACTGCTGACAAAAGCAGAATACGAATGACAAATAAAAAGTTTTCAGATTGGTAGTGAAGGCTTAAGCATAACCCACCT
The DNA here is from genome assembly GCF_002738345.1 of Cucurbita maxima. Taxonomy (NCBI): domain Eukaryota; kingdom Viridiplantae; phylum Streptophyta; class Magnoliopsida; order Cucurbitales; family Cucurbitaceae; genus Cucurbita; species Cucurbita maxima. The sequence continues at coordinate 506,904 of NW_019272075.1, read as the reverse complement.
CCAGTTTGGGGACGACACAATCCCCTTTTCTGATTTGGCAGATGCCTCTTCCATAAAAAAAACATGATCGAGACGGTTAAAACCTTTGAAAGATTCTCTTGACAAAATATCAATATGAACTTTTTGAAATAAATAAAACATGTCTATATGGGGGTAAAAAGGGAGAATGACCAAATATGTACCTAGGACTACCTCTAAAAGGAAACCACAAATCTTTTTCCTTCTAAAAGATTATTATTGAAAAAAATAGAAAGAAGATGGTCAACCTGGTCATCATGTTATACTTCAAAAGGTGAAAGACTCACTCTAATACAATCCACATTATCAAACCTCTCCACTTACTACATGTCTATTTGAAATGCCACAAAAAGTGGTAGCGGATATAGAAAGATAATTTAAAAACTAATTGTGGAAAGATTACTCACACCTTGTCCGATGGAATATTATAAACCTCCCAACATAAAAGAGAGGCCTCAATCTTCTCTCGATAAAGAACAAAGCTCTCCTTGCCAAACGGATATAGAGGTATCATCACAAAGAAAATGCCTTGTGGAGAAATCTTATAAAGACCAAATATACTCCTACATCAAACAAAAATCAACCCCCTCCATCTTCTACAAAAGGCCTTGGAAGTACATAATGAAACATCGAAAACCTCATCACCAACCAAACTTGCCATAGGGTGAGTGATGGAGGAAGCACATCATATTGAACCAACTCATGGATTGAAAACACCATGCTAGAGGTATCCACTTTTGTACCAGCTCTTTCATAGCAAAAAAGTCACGATCAAAGAAACGTGGAATGTTGGTACATCACTTTTTCTCCAAATTAGTGTTCATTATACAAGAAAGAAAACGAATCACAAAGACACTTATTCATGCAATGCACATATGCACAGAATTTCTGAACAACAATTCTCAATATATTCGGATGGCATCTCACATTTCCTAGGGAGGTAAAGGATCTATTGGATATGACCTTAACGTACCACCCTTTCAAGAATGCAAAAGCCCTACTATGGAAAACTTCATCACGACTTTCATTTGGAATGTGGAAAGAAAGAAATCAGAGAATATTTGCAAAAAAGACACAGACTTGTACAAAACTTTTCGACAATGTTGTTTACCAAGTTATATCTTGGTGTAAACCATCTAATATTTTTACTTCCTATAGTTATACCTTCCTCGTTGCAAATTGGGAAGGTCTTCTGTAAACACCATGGATATTAATCTCTTTTGTAAATTTTGATCCTCAATGAAATTCTCTTATAAAAATTTATAAAAAATTTATTAAAAAAAATGATTGTTTAAAAGCACATATAATTGATAGATGTGTCCTTGTCAGGTCCTATGTCCTAGATTTTTATTTTTATTGTATTAAATGTCATATGTTTTTGTCTCATCTTTTTATCCATGCTTCTAGTGTGTAAGTTGAATCATTTATAACAAAAAAATAATAATAATAATAATAAATAAATTATTGTAGTAGAGTGCAGCTTCCAAAAGAGCCAGCCATTGGTTTGAAAACTCACCTGGTTAAAACTGCAATAATTTGCAAAAAGGTTAATTTTTTTCCCTTTAATTTATTTTAGGACTCAAAAGACACCATTGCACAACCTACAGAAGAGATCTTAGTTCAAGAAAGGTCATTTATTTGACAAGTAGCCTATTTTCTCCGTGAATACTCATTGTCCATAGCAGATCTTTGACATTCTTGAAGGGGTGATACATTAAGACCATTTCCAATAACTTCTATACCTCTTTAGGGAAAGTGAGGCGTCATCCAAAGGTATTGAGGATCTTTGTCTATAAACTATTAGCATATGTACACGACCTAAATAGGTAGTTTTGTGATTCATTGTCTTTCTTGCTTTAAGAGCACCAATTTGAAAATAGTCATGTCAGGCATTCTTTACATGGTAGGTTTTCACTTGTGCTAATGGCTTTATGCACCATTTCCAACAAGAAAAACTTCACCTTTTTAGGGTGATTTTCTTTCCATATGGTCTTTGCTTTGCTGGTGTGGAAAATGTCCCATCAACACTAGGAAGTCATTTTAATAAGTACTTCTTGAGACAACACAGGCCTTAATTCGGCCCATTCCATAGCTTCGTTATCCTTTAGGTTCCTACTAAGCTGCAGGTCCCAAAATTTGTCCACGCTTCTTTAATTTTAGTCGTCTTGCAATGGGAGCGTCTATACAAAAGAGGGTACCGTAAAGCTAGCGCGGTGTTGTCAATCCAATGGTCCGTCCAGAAATATGTGTTTCCTCCATCACCCACCCTATGGAGAATGCAATTGGTGATAAGGTTTTGATGCTTTTTTTACATACTTCCATTGCCCTTTTGTAAAAGGTCGAAGATTGATTTGTACATGATGTAGGAGCATTTTTAACCTTTATAAGATTCCACCACAAGGCAGTACTTTCATAATAATATCTCCATATTCATTTTTCGAGGAGGGCTCTGGTCTTCTCTTTCATTGAGTATAGGCCAATACCTCCCTTGTCTAACAGGAGGTTTATGTTATTCCATCGAACAAGATGTGGGTCATCTTTCCCTAGATAGTTTCTGAATAATCTTTCTATTTCCATAGCCACTTTGTGTGGCATTCTGAATAGAGTCATGCCATAAATAGGTAGGTTGGACAATGTGCTTGCATTAGGATGATCCTTCCACCTTTGGAAGTGGAGCAGGATGACCATGTCGATTATCTTCTTTCTATTTTTTCATTAGTGGTCTTCTAGAAGGAGAAGGATTTGGGGTTCCCATTTAGGGGCAGCCCCATGTAGATATTCGGTCATTCATCCTTATTACAACTATATATGTTAGCGAAGTCATCGATATCCTCTATGTTAACATTAATGATCTCTGTTTTTTTAGAGATTGATGTTTTTCTTTAGAATCTTCTAAAGGTTGCATCATAGCAAAACATGTTTTTTTTTTTTTTTTTTTTTTTTTTTTTTTTTTTTTTTTTTTTTTTTTTTTTTTTTTTTTTTTTTTTTTTTTTTTTTTTTTTTTTTTTTTTTTTGGATGAGACATCTAACCATTCGGAGAAGAGAATTATGTCATCCACCACAAATGGTTGATGCTTAAGTCTTTGTTACCGATATGGAGGTTCTTTATCTCCCCTTCATAATCTACCTTGTATCAAATGAAAGGAAATTGTTGTTTAAGGTTCAATTGTTCTTTTCCAACCATAAGCCTCAATAAAAGCTCTAGTCAAGAGAATCCATGGATCTTTCTCTTTCTTGAAAGGACGGCCCACCATGATGCATGAAGGAGAAAGCCAACATTTGTATCTAACAAGGTTGGATGGAAGCAAGCATCATGTATTAAAACCTGCTAGCATACTCACATACACACATGTAACGAACAAGCACATGATGTACCAACGGGGAAAATTAAGGAGACTGATTTGAAAGATTTTAAGAGTGATCAATAGAGTTGGACGCAATACATCAAGCAACTCAACTGTCACACCACAACTTGGTCTAATTGTGATGCTTAAACCAAGCTCAATCAACAATTGATATCCACAAATTCAATGTTCTGAGCATAAGACCACATTCTTCAGTCAAGTAGCCAATCCATCAAAGTTGAACTTGATTGCAAACATCCATTTACACCCAATCCCTTCTATCCTCCAAAAGAAAATACTAAATTTTAAATTAGTACTATCATCTAAACAAATCATCTATCTACATCATACGAGCAAAGATGAGATACAACTTTATGAGCAGACTTAGGAATTGAAATAGAACTAAGGAATAAAAGAGGAAAATAGGAAAGGTACATATGTTTACCTTTACAAAGAGTAATAGGACGCACATCATTTGGCTTCAGATCTAAGGTTGAGGAATCTTCTAGTAGATAACGTATGTAAGAGTTTTGTTGTTGCCTTGATGTGGAAATATCATGATTAAGGTTTAATCCTATAATTTTGGTTTTGAGTTTGTTCGTTCTTAGTTGGTAATTGGACTTGGTAGTTGAGCTGTTAGTATATTCATTGGTCGGTTATTTTGTCATTAATTGGTTTACTTTCAGATCCACCTTAAGTAAGGGACTACCAATTAGTCTTTTTGCGCCACAGCCTTAACACAAGGAAGTATCATCCTGCAGAACCTCTCTACAAGATTACATGGAAAGAATAAGCCCAAGAAAGATCAAATATCTTCATTGGGAGCTCAGTCACTCTTTCCTTCCAACTATCAAGTGCAAAGAAGATGCCCATGGATTGACCTATCCCCCAATTGGTGCTCCCTTTGTAAAGCAGATAATGAGCCACCTACGAATTTATCTGTGCATAGGTACTTTGACCTCAAAAATATGGATGAATTTTTGGAAGCAATGGTTGACCCTTCGCCATCCCCTACAGTATGACTGATTGGCTGAATTCAGGCAAGCTAAGAGAGTCGTATGGCTGCGTATCAACTGAGCATTTATTTGGGTGCTTTGAAATGAGCAGAATTCAAAAATATTTCAGAACAATCTTATCAAAAAAAAAATATATATATATATATATATATATATTTCAGAACAAGGAAAGAAGCCCAGAAGCATTGATGAATATCTCTCTCTTCATGCTTTATAATGGTGTAAAAATGTTCCACGCTTGTGCAGTTTTTTTTTTCGTTCTTTTTTATGTATCTACAGGTGTCCAATCCGGATAATAGGAATGCTATTAAGGGTATGTCAGTAAAGAGTATGAAGTTAGGGTATTTGGTTATAAATAGTGGGAGTGGAAAAGAAAGAAGTTAAGCAATTGTTTAGTAGGTTGAGGGCTTGAGAATTCCCAAGATAAGGAGGGTCCTAGTACCTCAAATTACTTGATTATCTAATAGTTCTCTTATTTTTTATATTGCAATACATTGTGGTTCTATTTTGGTTCATATCAATTGGTGTCAGAGCAGTTTGGCTCAAAATTAAGTGAAGCAACATCGAAGGTTTTATACAAAGGAATGGACCAATTGAAGAATCAATTGGATGAGAAAATGCACTCGAGGCTTCATTCTATACCGACTATGGCACTGGGTTTCAATGAAATTAGAAAGGAGACTACAAAAATCAAAAGAGAGAATAGATGGGCCAAGACAAAGAGGCAGAAAATCATAGCAGAGTCAGGCATCTCATATATATGGTAAGAAATCAAGGATACGAAGAAGGTTACTAATCAACCGAATGCGACGGTCAAAAAGAACAAAAAATCATCAAAATCCTTAAAGGAGGAATGAAGACAGAGGAGAGATCGGTGAAGAAAAAAAAGTAAGAAAATGATCAAGAATTGATTCAAGAAGCAAAGGACATAAGAAATAGGACAAACCAGAAAACACGATTGCTGGAAAACGCCAACAAAGGATTGAGGAGGCTGATCAATAATGCATCAGAATTTGAAAACCTCACACAAAGGGACTCAAAAGCAATCCAAGATGAAGGAGGTGGTACGTCAACGGGAGACTCGCCGACAAGGAGAAATTGTAGGAAAAGCATGTTCAACAAATGATCGGGACTACAGCTCAATTACAACTTAGTCTGAAGGATAAGATTTTGTAGTATCTTCCCTGGGAATCTCTTTAAAAAAAATAAGGTCGAGAGTACGAGATTACTGACCGAAGACTGATCAATTGAGATGGGCGAATGCGGTTGCGGGTCTAGCGCCATCCCCTCTGCTCCTGACTACTCTATTTCTTCTTTGTTCTTCTCTTGGGTAGTTCGGGAGTTTGCTCGAAAGAACTGGCGTACCAGACTAATCTGAGGAAGAATCGTAATTCCTGCACCTTGCGTGGCGTCTCCCAGTCCACCCCGGCTTGCACGCACCTTCTCTTGATCCAACCAACTCATGTCGTCGTCATCGACAGCTCCTATGGATAGAGTTAAAAACGTGAAGGAGACTGTAACGGCCCAGATCCACCGCTAGCAGATATCGTCCTCTTTGGGCTTTCCCTTTCGAGCTTCCCCTCAAGGCTTTAAATAAAACGCGTCTGCTAGGGGAAGGTTTTCATACCCTTATAAAGGGTGTTCTGTTCTCCTCCCCAACCAATGTGGGACATCACAATCCACACCCTTTGGGGCCCAGCGTCCTCATTGGCACCCTTTCTTTTCTCCAATTGATGTGAGACCCCCACCAAATCCAACCCCTTTTGGGGCCCAGCGTCCTTACTGGCACACCGTCTCGCGTCTACCCCCTTTGGGGAATAGCCTCCTCGCTGGCACATAGTCCGGTGTCTGGCTCTGATACCATTTGTAACTGCCTAGATCCACCGCTAGCAGATATTGTCCTCTTTGGGCTTTCCCTTTCGGGCTTCCCCTCTAGGCTTTAAAACGCGTCTGCTAGGGGAAGGTTTCCATACCCTTATAAAGGGTGTTTTGTTCTCCTCCCCAACCAATGTGGAACATCACAGAGACGTTGGTGCAAGAATCAAGTAGAGGCAGCGAATGATAGAGGGTGCCAGTCAGATGACAATGGGCAAAATGGGTGTAAAAATGAAACCAATCTAACCACGTGGGCCCATCATCTTTAAATGGTGTAAATGAAGTTGTTGAGGCCCATTTGCTTTCAAAGGAAAACATGCCTTTTTGCTAACAAAGACTGTTATACCATACGGATTTTGGGTTGTGTTTTTTTATATTTCAAACCTAAAACACAACCTGGCTAGGCATGATTCTACCCACATAGCAACCCTAGATGCCACAAGCAACTCCCATATGTTTCTCACCTACATCACCAATACTCTCGTCCAGCACTGAGACACGCCTACAGCCGAGGATCGTCACCCACTGTCCATCATCGAACATCACAGTTGTCCTTGTCCACCACTGTTTGTCGTGTCCTCCTCCCCGCAGCATTTTTTCCTTGGTACCACACAATTCTTGTAATTTCTACAGATCCTACTACCTCTGTTATCACCGCCATTCGCCAATCATCACTGATGACGTTACCTAGCACACTCATCATGCGTCATTCTAGCTTGGCTCTATACTTTTTGCAAGGCCACACTTCAAACGTTTGGTGGGTCTTAGACTAGAGTTGGGCAATTTTTTAGTTGGTTTAGAACTTGAGTGAACTCAAGATAGGGAGGGTCCAAATGCCGCCAATTACTTTTGTTATCCTGTAGTTCTCTTATCTTTTATATTGCAGTACATTGTGGTTTAGTTTTGGTTCATATCACCAGCTTGCATGCACCTCAATTATTCTCATGGTATGACCATTTAATCCTACAACATTTGGTTGCTACGGTAACTTATAGAATATTAAATCCTAGGTAGGTAGCCACAATGGTTTAAACTCATTTCCACCCTTTTGCAATTATATTTTAAATTGTATCCTATCAAACCAGAGAAATGTTTTGTAACTTCATTGGATGGGTTTTCTACTTTTTGTAACATTTTATATCATCAAAAAAATTATTTCATATCCAAAAAAAAATTATTATTTATTACATTTCACGAAAAAGAAAAACTGGGAGCATATATTCTTTTGTTTTTGTTTTTTTTTTTTAATTAGGAAACATAAAAATTGGGAGCGTGTCACAGGTAAGGAATCTATGTAAAGAAAGATTCTATTGTTGTCATTCCGTAATCCAACAACTACCATTGCACAAATAAAGCACTGCTATCAATTGAAATATAAAAATGAGTAAATGCAGGAAATACGTATAGGCAAATATTTAAACAAATTGTCCCAAAACTAATATCAACTATAATGGCGTTACCTTTCAAAAAGACCAACTTTGAGAATTACATCTGCTAGATTTGAATTAGCCTTTCCAACAAGTTGAAGGAGTTTTTTCTTATCCATAGTGAATGTTCCTGTTTTCTCCATTTTACGATTTATATCTGCAAACTCTTCAACCAAACTATCAACCTGAAAAAGGAAAGGGATAATGTTACATGTACGACTGTCCAAAAGCCCATGTTTTGAGAACACATATACAAGCACTAAAAATTGGTGCTTAAGATTAAAAGGCCAAACTCAGAGATTTAGAGATTTGGAAATTGTATGAACAAGACTAAACCATCTTGTAGTTTCTTGGCCTAGAAGGTGGGCTGAATTTCAGTCAAACACTTTGGGGTTTGAGGGCTAATAGGTGAAGATGAGAAAAGAAAAAATTTCACAAGACTCATAACCTCCATCCTTCCGAATTAGCTACAAAGAATGTCAATTATGACAGGAAAAAGTTGCAGGAAATAGTGATAAGTTACCAATCATGTTCTCAGAAGAGGACCAGAAATAATATACATGGGTCTAATGGGTTGGACAGGAATGAACTAGAACAATGTGATATATTGGTAATGATTGAATCACAAACGAAAGCTGTAGTAGCCATGGGAGGACAGGAGAGTAAAAAATGTCAAAGTTAGAAGTAAGGACGTTCAAAGTACCGAAGAGCAGTTAGCTCTTGAGAGAGATCAAGCTGTGTCAATTCCTACATTTTCTTCTACTTGCTCTAGATTTGTGATAATGAGAACCTCTTCTCCCTGAAACTTCCCCAGGAAGTTTCATGTCTGTGTGTATGTATTGAATAGGTATGATGCAAAATTACCTGTGAAACAAAGTAGTCCAACGCAATGCTTTGACCAAGCACACTTCCAATAATGCGAACACCATCAGTGTCTAAACTCTTGAGAACAATGTAATCAGGACCTCCTTGCATATCCTCAACTAGATATGGCTTCTCTTTCACAGCATAATCTATCACAAAGTCGGTAAAAAGAAATTAGATTAACTCAAAAATATATCTGTCAAAAGAACGTGATAAAAAAAATATCCAAGCACATGAACAGGGTTTTAGACATCACTCTCTGAAGCACATAAATGTAGTAAAAGATGAAGCATGTATCATAAAGCTAAAAACTAGAAATTCGAATTAACTAACAGCGATTTTAATCATATAGAGTTTGTGGACAATGTGCATCCAAGTAACTAATGAATTTGTATTTCAAATAAACATGTTTATAAGTACTATGCAAGGTTAAATAAATAATTATCAAAGCAGGATGATGCAAAACCCTGAAGAGAAATAAGCAATAATTCTGCACCGACACACACAGCCATGTTTACCTATGATCTACCTCTATCCCATTCATAACATGGAAAAAAATGAGTAGGCAGGGAGAAAGATGGTCCTTAGCAATTGTGCATAGGAACATCATTTGCAAGATCACAGAGAAAAGAACAACAAATTTTTGGATATTCAGAAAAAATTACCATCCTTCTTTATATCTGGGAGCAAACCAGAAGCATGTCTTCTGACCAAATCTAGATAACCTTCAACTTCATGATCTTCGATGTTAAACAGAACAGCAGAGCCATATTGGAATACAACCATGTATCTGCAGCAACTTGAGTTCCCTTTAACTCGATCATCCTGAAACATCAGTTTCAGATTACAAAAAACTGAAGTATTATACAATATACAATGGTGTTCACTATTCCTGGCTACGTACCAAAATCTAACAGTTTTATTATTGTACAAAATTATATTAGTGCAAGTGATGGCACACATATCAATGAATTCCTAATAGGAAAAAGAACTAGTTTTATGTGGCATAAAGCATTGTGACACATAATGTGATGTATGCATGACTTTTGTATGCGATTTCTTTATTTATGTTAGCTGGAACGGTCTGGGATGATTCAAGAGATTTTTATGCTTTGACCAGCGTAAACATAAGCTTCTCTCGCTATTAACAAATACATACTAAGTAACACAATCAATTTTGTAATAAACAAAAAAGGCTCCACATGCGCAATCAAACAACAAAAAAAAAATCTTGTACGGGAATACGATATGGTTGACTTAGGCTATCCTTGTATGTTGAGATTTTTACCATCATTTCACAGAGAAGACACCATTAACGAGATTTTGGTTTTTTTGGCTTGTGTTTTTAGTTTAGCTGGGTGTTTGTTCTTTTCACTCCGTATGGGAGTTTGTACGAATCAGTGATTCTTTTTTTTTTGGGTAAAAATTTAAACTATATATATGAAGAAAAAAAAAGATCATTAACCATAGGCATTCCTCAAGCATAATGAATGTACAAAGAATATATACATATGTTTCAACTGCTTACGGAAGTTTCTGGAGGGAAATCAATGTATCTGAGAGCGATATAATTTGACGAGCGGGAGGTGGGAGGGATAATGTTGCTTAAATTCTCAGACTGCATGTTCTTCAAATTTATACTGCCAAAAACAAGAATCTGAGAAAGACAAACCAGGAACAAAAATTCGAGGTAGGAAGAACAATGTTGCTTAAACTCTGAGACTGCATGCTCTTCAAATTTATACTGACAAAAGCAAGAATCTAAGAAAGACAAATCACGGATGACCAGAAAAATAAAATAACAGAAAAGAAATAGACATGCAGCAGGAAGTCGGCAATCGGTGAAATGAGAGTTACGAAGGACAGCTTAAATAAGCCCTTTACAAAGATTTGTCAGCTTCAAATCTCTCCAACATCAAATTGCTGATAAATTAAGACATGGAGAAAAAAACAGACACAAGAAGTAAATTCACCAAGACAATCAACGAGTAGCAGATTAATCCATAGCTCATTGGATGGCAAACCTGGTGCAAAGAAAGTAAGCTTTGATGGGAATTTTCCCAATTTCATCACCCTCTTCCACCTCGAAATCATAGGATTGTTCAAACTCGGATTCAAACTGACCGCCAGTGATCGAAAACGGAGATGCAACAGCAGAAAATAGCCTGGAGCATTGAAAACCAAACACCGGATGTGAAGAATGCAATAAATGGAGAGTTGTCGAAGAAGTAGAAGGGATTTTGATGGGAGGTTTAGAAGCTAAAGATACGCAGCTCAGGAAAACTGAAGCAGCTCTCCTCCAGCCCATTCACTGAATATGGTTGGGCGATTAACTGCGTCTATGATTGTTCATGGAAGAACTGGATTTAAGGCCACTATGTTGATATGGAAGCATTTCATTATGGAACTGAGACGCCCTCTTCTCGACTTCTCAACCGATCACTGCCTTCGAGCATGAACAGTTTCCTGGAAATTGGATCCCAAATTGCCGCCATCCATTTAGGGCTTTTTTTTTTTATATATTATAATATTTTAATCGAATTTAGAATTTAAAAATGATTTAAATTAGATAAATATATATATTAAAATATTTTAATTTGTGTTCCGCTTAAATATAAAATATCTAATTTTTTTTATTTAGTCCAGATTTTATTGAAGGTCGGGTTTTAATGAGACATTAAATATTTTTTATTTTTTTAGTTCAAACTTTAGAGATTTTATTGAGGGTTTGGTTGCCATGAGATATTAAATATTTAATTTTTTTTTTATTTATTTCAAACTTTCGGAATTTTATTGACGAATTTCAAAATTGGGGAGAGGAAAAAATGCTTACTCTATCGATATGTGACCAATGATTTCACCGAATTTTCGTGTTTTTTATTAGGGATGATGCTTCATAATCTCCTCTCGAGTTACAAATGTAGTGTTCGTCTTCCCGGTGAAAATGATCCCAAAATGAAGCATACCTAAACAAACTCGATAGAGGAAAAATTGTGATTCGTTTTCTAGATCCAGGCAGAGGATGAGATATTTTTTTATATTTACGACATCTCGTTTACTATTATGTTTTTCATCACTTCGCTTTTGGAATTACGGAGTTGAAAGTTTCTTCTCTATGATCTTCACTTTCTCTGCTAGATTCCCGATTTCTAATTTAATGTTTTTGGAAATTCCACTTTAATGGCCTATTTTAAAAATATTTTTCATCTACGGCGTTCCCATATAATCCTCCATTACATCCACAACTTTTTTTTTTTTTTTTCTAGACAGACACCTTAATTAGATTAAGATTTACCATGCTTGTAACGACCGTAAAAATGTAATTTTTACCATTTTCAATAAAATTATTGGATTTTTTTAATTAATTATTGAAAGGAATCTCTAAAATAAGAAGGAAAGTTATATATATATATATATATATATATATATATATATATATATATATGTCTTTGGAAGTAGGAATTTGGACAAAGTAGCCCTAAAGACGGATTGGAAAAATAGTCTTGAAGTCAAAACTGCAGAAATATCCCTAAAAATAAAAAAATTGAAAAAATAGCCCTCAAAACCTTAAAATTTTCTTCCCAAAATTTTGGAGATCCAACGACCCATGTCGTCCCAAATTGTACCTTGGCCTATATGAGATTGTCACACTCTCATCCAATGACTAAGATTGATTGGAGTGACCTAAGTTGGTGTGATTGGAGTTGGGAAAGATCATGTTTCTGACCTCGAGTTTGAGAGATGAAGATTCAAGGACCTATCGAACAAGTTTACGGTGGTGGAAGTAGAGCTTTTAAAGAGGGCTATGAAACACTTGGAACAGAAGGAGTCGTCCTACACCTTTATGGATGGTGAGACTTGAAGTTTGGAGCATGCACGTCTTTGAACTGACCACACCTTATGTTTTTGGCTCATTCTTAGTTTTAAGCCAAATAATGCCCTTATTGACTAATTCTTATAGAAATTCTAATCATTCTAGAAAGCTAACTCAATAAAGGATCTACCAAATACGACCAAGTAAGTAAGCAGTCATCTCATACTTTTCTTAAAATGTACTTGTACGGATCACTTGGAAAATTACTTAAAAGGCCAAGTTTATTTAATATTAAACGAATATGGAATAATTAGGCCAAGAACCTTCCATTAAAGTGTGGCGTTGTGCATGAAGTTAACTCGTTGTGCATGAAATTTTAAAGTGTGGCGTAATAATATGAATTAATGATGCATGCTTAGCTTGAGGGTCATAGGAACATGTTTGGGACATAAACTAACAATAAGGGACAAAAATGTCCCTGCTACGCCCATTATGATGTTTTATAGCTTTAATAAACTCTTATTGGATTTAAAATATGACACCTAATTATGATGTTATAAATGAAATACATGATTAAGTACACAACTAATACTTATATTTTGGAAATATAGATTTTATGAACTTTATAGATGGTCATTTACTTATGTCATAACCTAGTTTCTTTTATGACATACTCTTATGGTCCGAACTATAAACCCAAATACTTATGCATTTGCTCTAAGACGGTAATCAAGCTATGTAGGTTGGATCTTAGAAACTGTACCATCGTGATTCTAAGCCTAATACGATTTCCAGTTGACTACGTACTCTTTGGTTTATGAGCCTGCTACTTATTTATAGCTTAGTCAAATTATTTATAGTAAAACTATATATGGTAAATGACATAAAAAGCTATATTCTATTCATGAGATAGTTATATATGATTATATCTGGTAAATCTGTATATAGTGAACTGAACCATATATATATATATATATATATATATATATATATATATAAAAAGTATAACTTTAAAAATGTACTTTTTGTATTCTCTGTATACTCTCTTATTGTACATGCCTGAAGTCATCAATATAAACTTCAGCCAATATTCTCCTTGCATTTTTTCTATCCGGTTCTTTTGTTCATCTAGATCGAGTGTGTGCGTTGTTAAGCGATCCTAACAACTAGTATCAGAGCTAGGCGAAATTCACCACGATATGTGAAGATGGAAAGCTTAAAGATTGGAATTGAGAAGTTCGATGGATCCGATTTCGGTTTTTGGAAAATGCAGATTAAAGATTATCTGTATCAAAAAGGTCTTCACGAACCCCTGTTGGGGGTCATGCCGGATACCATGACCACGGAGTAGTGGAAGCTCAAGGATTGACAAGCCTTAGGGCTATTCCGGTTGACGCTATCTAGAAACGTGACATTCAACATCATCAAGGAGAAGACAACGTTAGATATGTTGAAAGCGCTGTCGAATATGTACGAAAAATCGTCGACTATGAATAAGGTGTATTTGATGCGAAGATTGTTCAATCTATAGATGTCTGAAGGTGAATATGTTGTTGATCATATAAATGAATTCAATATGATCGTAAGTCAACTGAGTTCGGTGGAAACTAAATTCGAGGATGAAATTAAAGCATTGATTTGATGTCATCTTTACTCGAGTCGTGGGATACTATTGTTGCCACAATCAGCAGTTCTCGAGGATCTGATAAACTGAAGTTTGATGAAATTCGAGATGTAGTTCTCAGCGAAAATATTCGCAAACGAGAAATTGGGAATTCATTTGGTAGTGCTCTTAGTGTTTACCAACGAGGAAGAAGTAAAGCGAAGGGCCCCAACAAAGGGCGATCAAAATCAAAGAACGGAGAAAAATCTCCAAATAGACCAAACGTAACGTGTTAGAATTGTGGAGAAAAATGTCACTTTCGGACAGACTATACAAGACCAAAGAGGAAGCAAAATCATAAATCTGGAGATGATGATGATTCTATAAATTCAGTAGAAGACATTGGGGATGCTCTAATCCTCAGCGTGGACAGTCCAATTGAATCATGGATTTTGTATTCAAGTGTATCTTTTCATTCGTCTCCAAATAAAGAGTTGTTCCGAAATTTCAAGTCTGGAAATTTCGAGAAGGTGTATCTTACCAACAACAAAGATTTGGATATTAAAGGAAAAGGGGATGTCTGCATAAAAACTCTAGCAGAAAATTAGTGGACATTAAAGGATGTCAGATATATTCCTGGTCTCAAGAAGAACCCGATCTCTATTGGTCAGTTAGACAGCACAAGTTATGCAACAGACTTAGGGAAGAGTTCGTGGAAGATTATGGAGGGTGCTATGGTGGTAGCACGTGGCACAAAATTTGGAACCTTACACCACTGCAAGGTGTACGAACATAGTTGTTGTTGCTGAGATTGCTTCAAATTCAAGTCTATTGTCATAGACTTGAATTTGAAGCAATCTCAGCTGAGCAGAAAGGAATGAAGATGTTGGCTGCGAAAGGAGTTTTAGAAGGCCTGAAATCTGTTGATATGGGTCCTTGTGAGAATTGTGTTACGAGCAGACAGAAACGAGTTAGCTTCATAAAGACTTCTAGTGAATTGAAGAAAGTGCGGTTGGAAATGGTCCATACAGACGTTGGGGGACCATCTCCAGTTCCATCACTTGATGGATCAAAGTCCTACGTCACCTTCATCAATGATTTCAGCAAGAAGGTGTGGATTTATTTCCTGAAACATAAGCCAGATGTGTTTGCCAGCTTCAAGAAGTGGAAAGTTGAAATTGAAAATTAGACCGGCTTGAAGATCAAATGTTTGAGGTCTGACAATGGAGGAGAGTACGACAAGTCAGAATTCAAAATGTTTTCTGCAGCTGAGGGAATTAGATTAACCAAGACAGTTCCAAGTAAAACAAGACAAAATGGTGTTGTTAAAAGGATGAACATAACATTGAATGAGTGGGCAAAGAGTATGAGGATTCATTCTGGATTGCCAGAGACATTCTGGGCTGATGCTGTAAATATAGAAGTCTACTTGATCAATAGAGGGTCGTCAGTATCCTTGGATTTCAAGTTGCCAAACAAAGTATGGACAGGAAAAGAACTCAAGTACTCTCACTTGAGAACTTTTGGCTATACTGCGCATGTTCGTGTTGATCCACAGAAGAGCGACAAGCTTGACGTTGAGGCCATGAAGTGCTACTTCATAGGCCATGGTTCTGACACATTCCTATACAAGTTTTAGGATAACAATAACAAAAAAGTCCTGAGACAATGTGACGTGATCTTTGATGAAAATGTCTTGTACAAGGACAAAGAGAAGATAAGCTCTGAGAATATAAAGCAAATGGAAGTTGAGCTTGAGTTGCAAGAAAACTCACCTAGTGATGTTGTAGCAGATACTCATGAAACTCCTAAGACTACTCCTGAGGAACCAGATGTGGAGCAAGGTTCCAAGACAACGAAGCAAGTGGGAGTTGAGGTTCAGTTGCGAAAAAAATTACCTAGTGATGTTGTAGTAGATACTCAAGAAACTTCTGAGACTGTTGCAAAGGAACCAGTAGTAGAGCAAGTGATACCTGAATTGGTGTTGAGAAGATCATCCAGTACTATCAAAGTACCAGATATGTATGTACCTTCATTACACTATTTATTGTTGATGAAATGGAATCAGAGCCCTTTGATGAGGCCCTATAGTGGGAGGATACAATCACTAGGTAATTTAGTAGATAGTTATATCTGGTAAAGCTATATAAAGTAAACTGAACCATATATATATCTGGTCAAGTACGACTTTGAAAATGTATTTTTTGTATTCTCTCTTACTGTACATGCTTGAAGTCATCAATATAAACCTTTAACTAATATAATCCTTGCATTTTCTCTATCATATTCTTTGTGTTCATCTAGATCAAGTGTGTGCGTTATTAAGCGATCCTAACAGGTACCACTCTACCTAAACTTGAGTTTTGCCCTAAGTCATCTTAGAGTTCCTATTTACGTGATACATCATAATCTCATATTTTTCTCACCCAGGTGGGATACATTGTTCAAATTTCGTGGGGATGTAGGAGAATGCCAGAGCCACTATGGTCGAATCCAGATACAAAATCCTAATTTGAATCCTAGGCATAATAGAACCCTATGTCTTATGTATGGTAACTTTGATGGTGTTAATATAACACATGCGGAAGCAATTTGGATCTTAGGCACTCTAAGTACATCAATTATAGTAAATTAGCTAGCATGTTCAAAAACATTAAAACTAAATGAGTTTGAATACTAACCTTTTGTCGCTCAAGTTTTTTTTTCCTCACGAACCGGTTTCGAACCACCACTAGTGTCTTCTGCACTATTCTCCGGCCTTAGAACGGGATTGTGGAATTCGGTGAGTGACTAAACTTGGGAGGGATTTAGTATATATGAAGAGAGAGTTTGTGAGATTTTTTTTTTTTTTTTTGAAGGTTTTGCCATTTGGAAGACCTTCCATGTACCATGATCACTCTATTTATAAAGTCATGTTTGCATGTTCATGCAAATTTGAGATCACCAAATTTTGACACTCAAAATTCCACTCAAATATTTGGGATTATGTAGCAAGCATGCAAGTTTGGTTAAACCAAATTTTGACACCTCAAAATTCCACTAACTCAAACAAGGATTTTTTCATTAAATGAAGGCAACATTTTGACTTTCTTCATTTCAAATGTCAATTCCAACTAATTCCAACACATATTTGATTAAGATATTTAAATCTAATTTAAATATCTTAGATTCTCTCTTTTTTTTTTTAATTCGTAAATAAAACAAAAATGCGGTTAAATGTATCGTATATATGTAGCGCATACTCCCTAATTTGAATTTGAACACTTCGAACTCACTCGTCACACTGTTCTATGGTTTAGTCCGATATGAGCTAGCAGAGGAACCTAATGGACCTATAGATCATGGGCTCCAACGATCCAAGATTAACCGGTTAAACTCATTAACCTTGCTAACCAACATTCGTTAACTACTAGGACATTCCACTATAGCCTAGTAGTTGCACTCCCCTCACTATAGATATATTTCTGTCCATTTGATATAACCATGATTAGTAAGTCGATTCTTCACAGGTTGTTCATAACTAGAGTTGGGTCAATTTACCGTTTTATCCCTGAAGTTACTTCTTGCTCCTTATGTCTCACTGATCCTCTAATGAGCAATTGGTTTGTGGTCCAACCAGTAAATCGAATCCCTCTCAAGCCAACGAGAGGGTGGGACCCCTTGTTCAAGACCTGGAGTCAGTGCTCAAGGGAACTACCTCTCTTATATCCCTAAAAATGGGTAGGAGCGAATTCTATCTTGCACCTCACGTCCCCAACCATTCACCCAGTCTTACCCTTGAAATGGGAGACCTATTGAGTCGGCGAACTTGAGCCACTCTCACCCATGAAAATCTAACGATAATTTCGAATAAACAGAAGTTCATGGTTAGCTCAAGATTAAAATCTAGTTACCTAGGTCATCGAATGAAAAGAAAATCAGTCTCAGTAGTAAGTGACATTATAAAGTGAGAGTGATTTTCTTAATGGTCCGATCTTATGCAATATTCATTGCATAGGATGCCCCCACTCACATGTCTCTACCTGTACAATTTAGTGATCAAATTGTTTATGTCATATACAAAAGTGGGCCGCATCTATAGTGTCCCCAGGATAAGGTACTTAGCTTTATCCCTGTACTATAGATTTTTTTTGACTATTTTGACTATATACTTGAACTTGATCCACTTTTATGTCTGCACATATAGTTCAAGTAATCATACTATAGTCAGAGTGTTCTTAGTTTATTGGATTTAGATTAATAATCGTAAAGTTCGCTTTATTCAATAACAATCTTTACGGAATAAACAACAATAATAATTTTATTGAAAATAGAATATGTTTTTGTTTACAAACTATGAATTTTAGGGCATAAAACCCAACAAACTTAGCATCATCCATATACATAATCAAGAGCTTACAAGTAGACTTCTTACTGAGTATTTTATATTCACCTAGTTTGTATTATTTTTTGTAGTCTTTGGTCAAGGACAAAAGCGGTTTGGAGCATGCAACCTTAGAGAGACAACTAGGTTTGAGAGCCATCCTCGAGTTTGTGTCTTTTGTCTTGGTCTTATTTTTGTGTACTATTCCCTTGATGTATTAAAGTTAAAATGTATTTTGTATATTGTGAATATATATGTGTAGGTACGGTTTTCAGTTTTAAAATTTCGAGTCGAGTTTTTATTCCTATTGAGTCAACCTATGTCACAATTCGTGCTTTGAATAGCTCGAAATTTAGGTCGTGACAATGCTCCTCCATACTTCATGCCAGATGTCACAATGACACTCCTTCAAAACTCACGATGTAGTTGTACAACATTCACTCTCGCTCTTGAGCAAGTCAACCAACTAAAATTTAGGTCATTGTTGGTGCAAACGTCCTATACTCAAGCATCTGTCCCTGCTCTTAAAAAATAGTTTTAAAAAATGGGTCAGAGAAAGTTTTGGAAAACGTCAACGTTATAAGCTAACAAGTAATAAGGAACAACAATGATATTAATAACATATAATCCGGGTATGAATAATTGACAACTAGCCACATCTCCTAATCAAGGTTTTCGGCTTTACGTTGCAGCATTTTCTAGCAATTGCTGGATCTCTATTGTTATTAGTTCACTCATGTTTTCATCTTTAATTACAAACAGAGAGATGAGAGTGAGTTCGCCTGGGGCGAGACTCCATTTCAATTGAATTGGTGACATCATCTTCATCCCTTTTGCCTGTTGGGTATTAGTCTGAATAATGGTGGAGTTGAATCTCGTACGTACTAAGTATTTTGCTAGAGGTATGTGAATGACTTTGTTTCGAAATAGAAATCCGTCCTTAACACAATGTCAAACTCATCTATCTCGATGATCATGATATTGATATATCCACCCCAAGTTTCTAGCTTAATCGAAGTTTTCTTTGCAATTTCTAACATAGGTAGGACAGTTGAATTGACGACTTTCACCTTCTTTATATCTCAATTCCCGAGTATGCTAAAAAATTTCACTTACGTCTTTGTCATAAAGTTGTGGGTGGTTCATAGTCGACCATAATGCTTTTAATTGATCTATGATTAATCCAGGCCTCGATGTATATAATGTAGCAAAACTTTTGGGCTCCGATGTTGGGGTTTTCAATGCTTTTCAAGTGCAGCGTTTCAACTCTTACCGTCTCATCTTTAGCTTATAAATTTGTTTCAAATCTTGCTTGGAAGGCTTGAAGAAGTCCGACTCCTCACATTTTGTGATGGCTCGTTACTAAAGTTGAACAATTGTTATGCTGCAACATAGATACTATAAATGTCTTGAACTCGGTATTCATATAGTTTGGACTTTGCCTATAACTTTAGCCCTTTGACAAAACAAATGATCGTGTTTTCAGACATATTTTCAATATCTTAACATTCTTTGGACAGTACTATGAATGGGGTTCTTGCTTTAATCTCTCCTAAGTATCTACGATACATCAACCGTCCTGAATGTCCATATATTGAGATCTCCACCACAGCTTCCCATAGCCTTGGCTATAGAGAGCTTTTATCTTTGGACAGTCTAGGTTAAGATTAAAGATAAAAGCTCTCCGTAGCCTTAGCATCTCGAACCCAATAGAAGAGTTTAGGCTATGGGATCTTTACCTTGTTAAACTAGACTACACCCCCTTGTTGAGATTTGGTTCCCACCGCTCTCGTGACGAGGTTTAGTTTGACACTCAACTACCACTTTATCTCTAACCCTATCAAAGAAAAAGACAGGTTTTGCATCTTCAAAAAAGTTTTGAAACCATTTGTACGATTAGCTTTTGGGAGTTGTTTAAGCTTTCAATACGCTCCTACATCTCAGAAATAGAGCCCGTTGAGCTATCCCCACACTCGAAGCTACCAACTCATGTGGATTTGTCTTCTAAGGTCTCAACCCTCCACATTAATTCATGGACGAGTATCTAATTAAGGTGACACACAAGTCGAAATTATCAAAGACTTATAGTAGGTCGAGTATTTTCTCTTCGATTATCAACTGGTCCATATAGAACTTGTTTAACTATTGTGCAGTAGATGTGTTCGTTAATTCAAATTTTAGGAGCCGACTTGACTCTAATACGAATAGTCACAATCACACTCATTTGGGACGCTCGAGCAACACTCACTCCTCTACCCGGACAAAAAAAAAAAAAAATAATAATAATTAATATATATATATATATATATATATATTATGTAATAGTAATTTAACAAAATAAATAAATAAAAAAGAAGCAATTTTCAGATAGAAAATAGACTCGGCCGGGGAACTTTGCCGCATCCCCAAGAAAGAACACAAACGAACCCGATTATTCTTCATTCGGCCCTTTTCATTTTCATTTCTTCCTTTCGGCCTCCCGGATCTCGATCCTGCGTCTTCAATTCTCTCTGGGCGCTTCACCATCTCTGCTTCCCACCATACTTCAGGTTTCTTTTCCTCTCCTCTTTGCGATTTATTCTATACATTTCTCGTTTTCGATTTGTTTTCTCGTCTACTACGCCACTTAGTTCGCCCATAGTTCTTAATTTTGTTTCAGAACTGCGATTTGAACTATATTTGGTAGTTCGAATCGTGAAATTGAAATTCGGAAGTCTTCCACCTTACCTCAATTTCTATTTGTCATTTTTACTTCGGAAGTAGTCACGAAGCGTTAGTAATGGTGTATGTAAAGATGAAAAACCTGCATTTGAACTTTCAGCTTTTAGAAATTGATGCTATCGGAGTTTTAAAACCTAATTATGGGATTCAAAGCGGATGCAGAAGCGTTATTGTGTTCTTTAGGGTTGTGTAGTCTTAATTTAGTTTGCTTGTTTTTCGTTATTCGCAACCTTTTTTTTTTCTTTTGCGTTTTTATCTGCTAGCCTCTTTTAGTTCAGGTTATAACTTGTGAGGCTTACTTTACTGGTTTTTTTGTTGAAATTTTCGTTTTCCAAATCGACACTGGAGGAAACTCATTAAGAAAAAGTATGGTTAGACAAATTACTTGAATTGAGACTCTTTATCTTCTGCAAAAGGCCGTTGGAAGTCCATTGTCAGGCATCAAGATCTTATCACTAGGGAGACTAATTGGGACGGAGTCACAACTCTTTTCTGGACCGACTCTTGGGTGTCCAACCCTCAGTTTGCCTCTCAATATCCCCTTCTTTATTGTCTCATCCACTGCTGGGAGGCTACTGTATAAGTGGTCTGGAACCCAGAAAAAAAGCTTATGGGATTTAAAGATTGGGAGAAATTTGAAGGACACTGAAGCCTTAGAATAGACTAATCTCAGCCTTGATCTTGCACCGATTGCCCTAGTACAAGTGGCTGATACATGGATATGGTTTCCAAACACAAATGGAACCTTTTCAATTAACTCTTGTTTATTCGGATATGGGAGAATCCCTTGACCTTCTGGAGACTTCTTTGACGAGAGAGCTATTTGGAAAGGAAATTATTCCACGAAGATCAATTTTTTTTGCTCACCAAGCCATTAATACTACGGATATCCTACAGAGGCGTATGCCTTATTTGGCTATATCACCAAGTCGGTGCTCGCAGGGCTAGTGAAGAATCCCAAAACCACATTCACTTGTTGCCCTTTGCTTGGAATTTATACATCAATGAATTTATATATAAATAAATTTTCTATTTTACTGCTCGGTCTCTTTCAAAATATCATATTAAATTATATGGGAAGTGGATAGAAAGGGGCATGTGAAGGATTGAGATAAGGAACCAAGATTCTCGTATAGAGGGACTTGGAAGCTTTGTGTTTCTATTGCATTCTAATTATTTTCTCCACATGTGAAAGAAATATTGATATAAGCTGAGATAGAATGTAGCAGACTAATACAGGACTTCGCCCTTGTTAGACAAGGGCGGACTTTCATTTGTTTTGTTTTTGATGTTTAAATAAAAATTTCATGGTGTTCAACGACTTGCTTTTGCAGAACTTGGTTTCGACTCTGTAACTATGTCGACATCTTACCTACCTGCCACTACTGATTCAATTGCTGTGGCTTTAGAAGCTAAGAATCCGTCAGAATCAATCTCAATCCTTTACCGTATTCTTGAAAACCCTTCATCTTCCCCTGAGGCGCTACGGATAAAAGAACAGGCTATAACAAATTTATCAGATCTTCTCAGACAAGAGAATCGTGCAGAGGATCTTCGGAACCTTTTGACTCAACTAAGGCCCTTCTTTAACTTGATTCCGAAAGCAAAAACAGCAAAAATTGTGAGAGGAATCATTGATGCCGTGGCTAAAATACCAGATACATCTGATCTTCAGATTTCCCTATGCAAGGAAATGGTGCAGTGGACACGTGCTGAGAAGCGAACTTTCCTTAGGCAACGGGTTGAAGCCAGGCTTGCAGCTCTTTTGATGGAAAATAAGGAGTACTCTGAAGCCTTAAATCTCCTGGCTGGATTAATCAAGGAAGTTAGAAGACTGGACGATAAGCTTCTCCTTGTAGACATAGATTTATTGGAGAGCAAACTTCACTTTTCCCTGAGGAACCTCCCTAAAGCGAAGGCTGCACTTACCGCTGCAAGAACAGCTGCTAATGCCATATACGTGCCTCCAGCACAACAGGGCACTATTGACTTGCAGAGTGGCATCCTCCATGCGGAAGAGAAGGACTACAAAACTGCTTACAGTTATTTCTTTGAAGCTTTTGAAGCCTTCAATGCTCTCGAAGATCCCCGTGCTGTATTTAGCCTCAAATATATGTTGCTGTGCAAAATTATGGTTAGCCAAGCGGATGACGTGGCAGGAATAATATCATCAAAAGCAGGTCTACAATATGTGGGGGTTGAGCTGGATGCCATGAAAGCTGTAGCTGATGCACATTCCAAGCGATCGTTAAAGCTTTTCGAGACAGCACTTAGAGATTATAAGGCTCAACTAGAGGAAGACCCTATAGTCCACAGGCATCTCTCTTCTCTCTACGACACTCTTTTGGAGCAAAATCTGTGCAGGTTGATTGAACCATTCTCAAGAGTTGAGATTGCTCACATTGCGGAGCTAATTGAACTGCCTGTGGATCATGTGGAAAAGAAGTTGTCTCAGATGATTCTTGACAAGAAATTTGCAGGCACTTTAGACCAAGGTGCTGGATGCCTAATCATTTTCGACGACCCAAAGACCGACGCTATATATCCAGATACACTGGAAACCATTTCCAACATTGGCAAGGTTGTGGACAGCCTCTATGTTAGGTCAGCAAAAATAATGGCGTAAGGTTATCGGAATCGAACTGACCCGATATGATCATGCTCTGTTGTTTCAATGGTTTGTTTGCTTTACTCTTGAATGATTCCAATGAACTTTGATGTTGTGATTTAAAAGAAATTTAGTTTCAAGTTTTAGCTGCAGATTTGTTTGGAGAAAGACCGTTCAGGCTCATTATAAAAGTTGAAATGAACTTAGACCACTGTGTGCAACTTGTTTGTCTGTTTTCCAATTCTTACAGACATGGGTACAGATTTTATCTTCAGGTTACATGCTGTGATGATCTGCAGTGATTTCCTTCGGGTGAAACTTGAAAGTACCAACTGAATTCTTCTAGTTATATGATGAAAAGGGGAATGAAGGTATTATATGACTTTGCTGCCACTTACCTTTTTCATACCAATGAAACACAATGAAGAAATATGCCAACCACGATATCTACAAAGGTATAAGGTATATTTTATGCTCATCTTTGATTAGAATGATAGTTCATTAAGTACAATTGGTGACAATACTCCTTTACCCTATAGTCCATAGGACTTAGGCTCGAGGACATTCCACTTGTTAAATTGGATCGCACTTTAGTTGTAGTTTGGTTCTCCACTATTCTCATGGACTGACTACTCTAAGGGTTGCTCTTAAGTCTTCAGACACTTTTTAACCATTTGAATGATCGCCTCTTGGGCATTGTCCAGACCTTTGATATGTTCTTTCATCTGGAAAACAGAGCCCACTAAGCTATCCTTGCGCTGGAAGCTACAAACCCTAACCATTAATTTACGGATTGACATTGTCTCGATAGGTTATCGTTTCATCGATCCCATTAGCTTTAGCGTCAATCTCATTCATTCGAGACTCCAAAAGTCCAATTTCATTAGAAACTTCGATTAGGTAGAGCAATTGATTTTTGATCTCTACCAACTGATCAGTCTCAGTCACGTTTGGGAGGAAGTGTTTTAGAAAACATGAGCGAAGAAATGCGTTAGAAAACAATTTGTCGGAAAGCAATGTTATAGACTAAAAGTAAACAAGCAACAACCACAACTTTGATAGGATATAACCTAGGAAGAATTGACGATTTGTCATATCTTCTATAGTAAATTTTGTGGCACTTTAGTCCTGACATGTGTAGATATAGTTTTGGTGGACGGTCATACACTTCTATATTGACACGACATGAATAGTAAAAACCTACCTATACACGAAAGTAAGTAAAAAGAGGGGAACGAACATGCAGTTATGGATAACACATCTTAGACGAGCATGAACGGGACATTCGACATGTAACCACATATAACACGTCTTGGACAACCATGATAGTGATAAATCAAAGCATCTATTTTGTAACTAAGATTTTAACGAATTTCTATTATAGGAGCAGCGATTCAAATATAATAGTGCACTTTTTGGACAAAAAAAAAAAAATAATAAATTATATATATATATATAATTTAGCCCAAAAAAAAGAACATTTTTAGAGTGTTGGAGTGTGAGCGCGTACGGGGGGTCCAAGTGTCTAACTACAGCCTCCGTTATAAATAAAAAAAATATCTCTCCAGTTCTCATGGGCTTCACGAAACCAACTTTTCCTTCTCTTCTTCTCCTTCTCCTTCTCCTCCTCTCAGCTCTCAAGTTGGACATCCTTCCACGCACATAAACTCATACCAAATTTCCCCTTCAATCACTCCACCACCAACTCTCCCATTCACAGCCGCCGTCGAGGATCGAATCCAGTCCTCCAATGGATTCCCTATCATCTGTCTCACCTTCTTTCGTTCTCCCTTCCAGACACCCTCTCTTCTTCCGGAGGCGTCGAATCGCCGCCTCTTTTGGCGACCTCCGCTGCCCTATGCCTCGTGTTCGCCCTTTGTTTGGTCCTCGATCCAGAAAATTGCGAGAAATTTCCTGTAGAGTGAGCGGTGGCGGCGCTAACAAAGGAGACAGCGATGGCGAGGATGGAACCGACGATGTGGATATGGAGAGGGCACTTAGCTTAGATGGCAGTATTCCTGGTACTTCTGATGAGTTCGTCAAGCGAGTTTCTTCCCGTGCTTATGATATGAGGAGGCATCTCCATCAAACGTTTGATAGCAGCAGTTATGACGGTAATTTACAGAAATTCAAATTCATTATTGTCGTTTGATAGCAGCAGTTTCTTCCCGTGCTTATGATTGTAGGAACGATTTTGTCTATTTAGTGATGAAGTTTTAAAAGGTTTGATAATGTTCTTAGATTCTCAATTTTGATCGGTAACCTAATTGAAATCTGCTTTGCCAAATATATAGAAATATGAAACACAACAAAACAAGATAACTAACTCTCCTAGCATTATCATCTGTTCTTCTGGACTTGGAAGCTGCTTTGCCTATTATGGATAGATCTTTATTTTTGTGCTTCTCTTCGTATATGTTCTTCAATGATTTAACTTAGCCATCCTTCCATCATTTCACTCAGTATTGGAAGCCAATCCGTGGAGAGAAAGTTCAAAACCTGTATACGTATTAACACACAATGAGAACCAAATATGCACAATGAAAACTCGAAGAAATAGGAGGTATATATATATAACTCACTTTGTGTTTCTGGTTTTCTCAACATTCAGTTCTTACGAAACTCACGGATTTGTTTGCTCATCAGTGAAGTGGAAAATGAGCTTGGATTATTGTTTTCCAAAGGTGGAAAATGGAGGTCTGAGAATCAGAAAAAACAGTCCAAAACAGGAATCAAATTTCAGATGCTTGTTGAAGACATTAGGGAGGGAGTTCTTGTAAGTCCCCATTTGTTTCCATAATCATGGAACTCATCTTCATGATAATTGGTAATCAATGACGATTGATTACTCAAAAACTTTGCTTCTTTTGAAGGTGTTTGAAGATGAGAATGAAGCTGCAAGATACTGTGACCTGTTGCAAGGTGGAGGCAAAGGTTGTGAAGGTGTTTTCGAGATTGAAGCCTCATCAGTAAGAGATATAATCACACACCCGAATTCTTCAAACATCATTGTTTTCGCCGAATTCATTTAGCGTCCTACTCGTATTGCGATTCAATATATGTATGTTTATATTGGTTCAGGTGTTTGATCTTTGCAAGAAGATGAGGGCACTTGCTGTCCTGTTCCGAAGAGGGAGGACGCCTCCTCTGCCTCAGAGCCTCGAGCTCAACCTGAAGGCTCGTAAACGATCTCTCGAAGACCAGGACGAGTTGATATGAACATCAAAATTGACAGGAAACATGGAAGAGTTGTGACATTAAGTGGTAGTAGAAATTATACAGAAAAAGGAAATGGTATACACATTCTCTTGGTGTAATATAAATTGATTCTCTAATGATGTAGTCCCACATCGTGTATACAAGATAAATTATAAAGATTTAAATTGAGGAAGACATATTCTTCATTGACGTTTCATTTACGTTTTTGTTGTCTCGGTTTGTAGAAAATTAAAATTTAGTCGTTTAAATTTTGTTCTCTCACAAATAGTTTCTATAATTTTATAATGTTATAAAAAATAGTCGATCCTAGAAATTGCTTTCAGGGTTTTTAAAATAATGGAGACTAAATTATAAAGTACCACTCAAAATATATTTTTTTGTATCCACAAACATGAAATAAATAAATATATTGACTCCTCATAATTAAATATTTAATTAATTTTAGTTCAGTGTTATTAGTTACAAAGTATATATATATATATATATTAACTCAAATCTTCCCGCCCTCCACAGTTTCCGCTACTTAATTTGATTCTCACGGGTAGATGTCTAGTTATTGACCCATAAATGGAGATAAAGATTTGCGTGTAGCCAATTGATTCTTTGCTCGAGAAGGTTCTATGTATGAATATTCGTTTTATCGTTTGAAGACATACCATGAAGTGGTTGATGAAATTTATAAGTAAGGAATACTATCTTAATTGGTATAAGGCCCTACCAGTGGAAGATTCAACTAAGTGGGAGCAAGCCATGGATGATGAGATGAGCTCACTTGAAAAGAATAATACGTGGGTGCTGACTGAGTTACCTACAGGAAAGAGAGCTCTGTTGAACAAATAGGTGTTTAGAATCAAAGCTGAACTAGATGGCAAAAGAAGGTTCAAGGCTAGATTAGTAGTTAAAGGATATTCACAAAGAAAAGACATTGATTATGCTGAGATCTTTTCTCCGGTTGTGAAATTAACTACTATCCGAATTCTACTGAGTATTGTTGCAGCGAAGAATTTGCACCTTGAGCAAATGAATGTAAAAACAACATTTTTACATAGAGATCTAGATGAAGAGATTTATATGCAACAACCAAAAGGGTTTGCAGCTCCAGGCAAGAAGCACATGGTGTGTAAGTTCAATAATAGCTTGTATGGACTGAAACAAGCAACGAGACAGTGGTACAAGAAGTTTGACTTCTTCATGTGTAAGAGTGGTTTCCATAGGAGTGAAAAGGATTAGTGTTGTTATCTCAAGAAATACATTGATGCTTATGTGTTTCTATTCCTGTACGTGGATGATATACTGATTGCTGGATCTAGTACGAGGGAGATAAACCACCTGAAGGCAAGCATATCTTCACTATTTGAGATGAAAGACTTGCGTGCAGCGAAATAGATTCTTGGGATGAGGATTTCTCGAGATAGATCTGCTGGCACATTAAATCTATCTCAGGAGCAGTACATTGAGAAGATGTTGTCCAAATTCAGGATGAATGATGCTAAACCTAGGAATACCCCTTTGACAAATCATATTAAATTATCAAAGGGGTAACCTCCCAAGGCAGTTGAGGAATGTGAGCACATGGCATCAGTTCTGTACGCTTCTGCAGTTGGGAGCTTGATGTATGCTATTGTCTACACTAGACCTGATATAACACATACAGTGAGAGTTGTTAGCAAGTACATGGCAAACCCAGGAAAAGAACATTGGGAAGCTGTGAAGCGGCTTCTGAGATATCTGAGAGGTACATCCAATACTTCACTTTGTTATGGTAATGACAAAATAGTTCTGCAAGGTTTTGTGGATGCTGATTTGAGTGGAGATGTAGACTCTGGCAAGAGCACATCTGGATATATCTACACTATAGATGGAACAATAGTGAGTTGGATATCTAAGCTTCAGAAATGCGTTGCTCTTTCATATGCTGAGGCTGAGTACGTGGCAATAGCTGAAGCTGGAAAGGAGATGATATGGATAACAGACTATCTAGAAGAATTAGGAAAGAAGCAGCGCAAGAAGATTCTTCAGGTAGATAGTTCGAGTGTCATGCAATTGGCGAGAAACCCGGTCTTATCATTCAAGCACAAAACACAGTAGGTGATACCATTTCGATAGGAGATTAGTGGAAGATGGTGATGTGTTTGGAGAAGATAGAGGGTGCAAGGAATCCAGCAAACATTTTATGTTGATGTTGGAACATTAAGGTTGTGCAAAACCTCAGTGGTATGGTATAGATTGAGAATGAAATTCTTGGTTGATTGGATCAGTCTCCAAGTGGGAGATTGTTGGGATTAACTGAATCAGTCTCCAAGTGAGAAATGGTTGCGATATGGAGTCTGATGCCTAGATCTGGTAGAGATTATATGTCTAGATCGGGTAGAGATTATATGTCGGGTTTAAATCTTTGGAAGCTATATTTAGTAAATTGAAATCATATATATACCCATTAAGCAGTGTGCTCTCAAAATGTACTTTTCTTCATTTTTTGTGTTCTCTATTGTTGTACATACCAGTCATCAATAAAATCTTTAGCCAATATTCCTCTTATATTTTTTGTGGGAAGGAGAACAAACCACAATTTATAAGGTGTGGAAACCTTCCCTCGCAAATGCATTTTAAAGCCTCGAGGGAAGCGGGAAAGCCCAAAGATGTCCCACATTGGTTGGGGAGGAGAATAAACCACAATTTATAAGGTGTGGAACCTTCCCTGGCAGATGCATTTTAAAGCCTTGAGGGAAGCGGGAAAGCCCAAAGATGTCCCACATTGGTTGGGGAGGAGAACAAACCACAATTTATAAGGTGTGGAAACAAATTTATAAGGTGTGGAAACCTTTCCTTGCCAGCCTTCTCGCTGTTCTCCAAAGGGGGTAGACGAGGCGGTGTGCCAGTAAGAATGTTGGGCCCCAAAGGGGGTGGATTTGGGAGAAGGAAAGAGTGGCAACGAGGACGTTGGGTCTCGAAGGGGGGTGGATTGTGATGTCCCACATTGGTTGGGGAGGAGAACAAACCACCATTTATAAGGGTGTGGAAGCCTTCCCCTAGCAGACGAGTTTTAAAGCCTTGAGGGGAAGCCCGAAAGGGAACCCCCAAAGAGGGGTGTGGAAGCCTTCCCGCCTTCCCCTAGCAGACGAGTTTTAAAGCCTTGAGAGGAAGCCCAAAAGGGAAAGTCCACCCGAAAGGGAAAGCCCAAAGAGGACAATATCTACTAGGGGTGGATCTGGGGCGTTACAATTTTCTCTCTCATGTTCTTTGTGTTAACCGCTGGTATTAGAGCAGCGAGGCAAAATTCACTACCATCTGTGAAGATGAAAAGTTTGATGGAGATTCGAATTGAAAAGTTTGATGGATGTGATTTCAGTTTCTGGAAGATGCGGATTGAAGATTATCTGTGCTAGAAATTGGGGGTGAAGCCGGATAATATGACCACAGAGTAGTGGAAGCTCAAGGATCGTTAGGCCTTAGGGTTGATCCGATTGACGCTATCCAGAAACATGACGTTCAATATCATCAAGGAGAAGACAACGTCAGATCTGTTGAATATGTACGAGAAACCGTTGATTATGAATAAGGTGTATTTGATGCAGAAAAAGAATCACAAATCTGAAGATGACGATGATTCTATACATTCAGCAGTTCAATATCATCAAGGAGAAGACAACGTTAGATCTGTTGAATATGTACGAGAAACCGTTGACTATGAATAAGGTGTATTTGATGCAGAAAAAGAATCACAAATCTGAAGATGACGATGATTCTATACATTCCTCAGAAGATACTGAGGATGCTCTAATTCTTTGTGTGGACAACCCGATTGAATCCTGAATTTTGGACTTAGGTGCATCGTTTCATTCGTCTCCAAATTAGGAATTGTTTCAAAATTTCAAATCAGGAAATTTTGGGAAAGTGTATCTTGCCACAACAAAACCTTGGAGATTGAAGGAAAGGGAGATGTTTGTATACAAACTTCAGCAGGGAATCAATGGACATTAAAGGATGTGTGAGATATATCCCAAGTCTAAAAAAAACTTGATTTCTATTGGTTAGTTGGATACCACAAGTTATGTAGCTGAATTTGGAAAGAGTTCGTGGAAGATTGTGAAGGGTGCCATGGTGGTAGCACGTGGCACAAAATCTGGAACCCTATACACCACTACAGGGTTTATGAACATGGCTGCTGTTGCTGAGAGTGTTTCCAACTCAAGTCTATGGCACAATAGGCTTGGACATATGGGTGTCAAAAGACTGAAGATGTTGGCTACGAGAGGAGTTTTAGAAGACCTAAAATCGATTGATATGGGCCTTTGTGAGAGCTGCGTTATGGGCAAACAGAAACGAGTTAGCTTCACAAAGACTGCCAGAGAACCAAAGAAAGTACGATTGGAAATGGTTCATACAGACGTTTGGAAACTATCTCCAATTTCTTCACTTGGCGGATCAAAATTCTAGTCATCTTCATTAATGATTTCAGCAGGAAGGTATGAGTTTATTTCCTGAAACACAAGTTAGATGTGTTTGCTACTTTCAATAAGTGGAAAGCTAAAGTTGAAAATTAGACCAGCTTGAAGATCAAATGCCTGAGGTCCACAATGGAGGAGAGTACGACAAGTCAGAGTTTAAAACATTTTGTGCAGCTAAGGGAATTAGATTAATAAGGACAGTTCCTGGTAAGACAAGACAAAATGGCGTTGCAGAAAGGATGGACAAAACATTAAATTAGCGGGTAAGAAGCATGTGGATTTACTCTGAACTACCAAAGACATTCTGGGCTGATGCTGTGAGTACAACAACTTATTTGATCAATAGAGGGCCGTCAATACCCTTGAAGTTCAAATTGCAAGAAGAAGTATGGATAGGAAAAGAACTCAAGTACTCTCATTTGAGAACTTTTGGCTGTACTGCATATGTTCACATCATTCCAGAGAAAAGAGACAAGCTTGATGCTAAGGCTGTGAAGTGCTACTCAGTAGGCTATGGCTCATACATGTTCGGGTATAGATTTTGGGATGACAAAAATAGAAAAATCCTAACACATTGTGACATAACCTTTGATCAAAAAGTCTTGTACAAGGACATAGAGAAGATAAGCTCTGAGACTATGAAACAAGTGGAAGTTGAGCTTGAGTCGCAGGAAAATTCACCCAGTGATGTTACAGCAGAAGCTCAAGAAACTCCTGAGATCGTTGCTAAAGAACCAGACATGAAATTAATGATAGTTGAGCAGGTGTTGAGGAGATCATTAGAACCATTAGAGCACTAGATAGATATTCACCTTCATTGCATTATCTGTTTGTTACTGATGAAGGAGAACCAGAGTCCTTTGATGATGTCTTTTGGGAATCCCATAGCAAAGCCACGAGAACTTATGCTTAAAGTGGACAATATCATACCATTGTGGAGAGTTGTGATTCCTAACATGGTATCAGAGCTAACATAGACGGAAAGAAGGAGGTGGCTAAGATCCCATGCAGTCATGTGTTCCACAAATCATGCATCCTCACCTGGTTTCAATGGAGCAATTCATGTCCTTTGTCAGAGCATCATTCTTAACAATACGTTATAATTTGGCTCTACACAAAGGACATGAATTGCTCCATTGAAACCAGGTAAGGATGCATGATTTGTGGAACACATGACTAGGGGTGTACATGGTTCGAGTTGGGTTGGGTTTAAGGATTTTTTTTACCCAACCCAACCCAACCCAACCCTTTATTTTCGAGTTGGGTTCGGGTTGGTCCAAAAAAAATTAATTTGTATGACTTAAAATTATAAAACAATTACTACCTATAAGGATCAAAAGTATCAAACTCTCTATTGCATTCATATTATCACCTATAAATATGTAAAGAATATGCAATAAATCAATTCCAAAATTAACATATCTAATTAAATTATCTATATTCACAATATATCATCATTCAACAAAATACCTAAAAATTTAAAACTATCAAACCCTCTATTGCATTCTTAATTCCTGCAAAACAAAAATAGCATCTTGAAAGTTAGTACGGTTTTAAGATTGTTTGGATAAAGCATATTGTAACTTCAAATATTTTACTTATATTGAAAAATAATTATTCTCGCATGACATTGGTGGAACTTGAAGGTGGTCTTAAATCATCTGAAAAATAAAATATAAAATGTGATATAACAATATAGAATACATCTTAACAAATAGACAATAAATAGATTTGGAGTTACGTGTCTTAATCATAGAACAAATCCCACAAATCTTCAAGTTGTTGAGGAATATCTAACGATATTGATTTTCTACCGATCCAATTTGTGTACATATGAGAACTTCCACTGTTTTAGGTGTTAAAGAACTCCTAAAAAAATCAAGAATCCTCCCACCCGTACTAAATGTTGATTCAGAAGATACAATCGACACTAAAATAACCAAAACAATATTATCAAGTTCTTCACTAGGGTCAGATAAATATCGATCCACATAATTCTTTAACTCGAATGAATTTTGCTCTTCTCTTCTTCGTTTGTATCTTGATAATACTAATATTGAACCACTCAAATTCTCTTCATCAATTGTGTTCATCCCCATACTCATGGACTTAGAAGTGAGTCTTGATTCAGATTGATGATCATCTTAAGCATTATCATAAAATTTGTAGTAATCATACAAACGAATTAAATAATTCTTTATGTCATCCATTATCACTTTAGCCTTAGCATCTTCATAAATATTCGAAAATCAAAATGATACGTATTCCAATTTGTAACGATGGAGTACCACTGCTATGAATATCAACTTATTAATTCTTTCCACTGAGTCCCAATATTTGTCATACTTAACTTTCATATTTAAAGTCCGTTCACATTTGTACTCCACTTAATTAAAAGTTCTCGAATAGCCCAAAGTTCATGAAAATAAGAATTAGAAGTCACATATAAAGAACCACTTATCTTCGTAGTGACATTATAGAAAACCTTCAGAAACTTTACAAACACTGCAAAGTTTTTTCAATCAGTGGGTGGCCCTATTCTTTTGTTTCCATGATCCCCTCTTTGAAATAATCAACATAATCTAATTCTTCTTCCTCTAATACTTTTTCAAATTTAAAGGCATGATCAAGCATCAAATAAGTGGAATTTCATCGAGTCGCCACATCCAAACAAACAAGTGTTATACATTTAATTTTTTCTTGTTCAACACAATCTTTAAATTTTATCAGTCTCTTGGGGGATGATCTAACATACCTCACGGCTTGCGAACACTAGAAATGGAGTCATGCATTTCTTTAAGCCCTTCATTCACAATCAAATGAATTATGTGAGCACAACACCTCATGTGTAATATTTCTCCATCTAAGACAAAGTGAATTCCAACTTCTAAGCCTTCTCATAATATATGAAATAGCTATATTATTGGAACTTGCATTATCAACAGTGATTATCGATTCTCCATTCCAATAAACAACTCTCAATAATCTTGCCAATAGTCTCTCCCTTGTGGTTAGCAACTTGACAAAAGTTGATAATTTTTTTATGCAAATTCTATTCTAAATCAATAAAATATGCCGTAATTACCATGTAATTAATGTTTTGCAATGAAGTTCATGTGTCAATGGTAAGACCCTCTTGGAATGACTGACTAAAAATCTTTCAACTTCTTTTTCTTCTTCTAGATAGAGCTGAAATATATGTCTAGTCATGGTTACTCTTGACCGAGGTCAAACTTAGAACATGCAATACTACAAAACAATTTGAAACCCTCATTCTCTAGTAATTTAAACGACAATTCATCCATAATTTATCATCTTAGCACATGCTACTCTACGTCTTGTTTGATAAATAATGAAGTAACAATATTACTACCACCCTTTCCATCTATTGAACATTGAAAACTTAGAGTGGTTTGTCCTTTGTCCTCCACCTTATATGTGTACTTTCTACACTGATTTTTTAAGTGCTCCATAACGTGCTAGTTCCACAAGAATTAGTATCACAAGCATACTCCTTAGAATAATAGTTGCACTTGCACCTCTTATTATTGTTCTCTAATCATGTAAAGTGATCCCACACGGTTGATTTACTGGGTTTCTTCTTAAATTCAGATTGTGCAGCCAATGGTGGTTTCGATACATTATAATTACTAGAGCTACTTGCACATAAAAAGAGAAAGTAAAATTGCACTATTATTTTTCATTTATAAAAAGTAAAATAGAACTATTATAATTCAAACATTTGTCCCAATATAAACAATTATCATACAATGCATCAAAGTTAAAATATACAATCTGTCTTTGCAAGGGGATATAACAAAAAGAGAAATAACTTACCCGTTATAACGTTCCAGGAGACTAAAAAGAGAAAGACGGCGTGTGAGAAAGAAACAAGACAAAGAACGCGAGAGAATGCTATTGAGATCAAATTCCTTGTGAGAGACTAAGTGTCAAGAGAGATTTGTATTTTGACTGAAGGTTTGTATTTTGGCATGGCTATGAAAGCGAGAAAGAGAGAAAAAGGTTGTGAGGTGAGGTTGTGAGAGAAGAGGCTCAGAGAATTTTGTATGGCTGACAAAGAAGGAGGGGACGAATCAGAAAAGAGAATAACCAAACAGATAGACAAGTAGATTTCTTTGGCTTTTATGTAGAACTTAAGCTAAGAGGTAGAAATGACACACAAAGGTTGAAATGGCTGAGAGTAGAGAGGCAGTGGAAAGAGCAGATGATTTATGTAGAAATTTAAAATAACTTGATTTAAAATAACATGATTTTAAAGAGTCATTTCCCTTAATTAATTATTGAGTTTTGAAGTGTCAGGTTTGGGCTTGGGCTTTTGCCAAACAAGATTGTAGATTGAACTTTGACTTTGGGCCTTTGGGCTTTAATTTCTTTTTTTTAATACTTTCGGGTTAGGCCGGGTTGACCCAATCATTTACTTTTGGTACCCGAACCCAACCCAAATCAGATCGGGTTAGAAAAAATGGACCCAACCCAAACTCGAAATCCAACAAAACCCAACCCAACCCTTATATTTCAGGTTGGGTAGGGTTGGGTTCTCGGGTTTTCGGGTTGGGTGTACACCCTTGCACATGACTGCATGGGATCTTAGCCACCTCCTTCTCTCCGCCCTTCTCTTCCTCGTAGCATTCGTAGCA
This sequence comes from Cucurbita maxima, assembly GCF_002738345.1. NCBI lineage: Eukaryota > Viridiplantae > Streptophyta > Magnoliopsida > Cucurbitales > Cucurbitaceae > Cucurbita > Cucurbita maxima. The sequence continues at coordinate 470,926 of NW_019272075.1, read as the reverse complement.
CACACTGCACTCTTCTCCCCCAATCCCCTATTTTCCCGCTGCCGTCACCGCCCCACTCCAGCTTCCTCCACCATTACACCTCACCGAATAGGACCCTAACTCTCCTCCCTCCAAAACATTTGAATGTAGCCAATATCTGCCACCAATTGAAACTATATATATACCCCATTAGGTAGTGCTCTCAAAACGTACTTTTCTTCCTTCTCTGTATTCTCTCTTGTTGTACATACTTGAAGTCATCAATAAAACCTTTAGTCAATATTCCTCCTTGAATTTTCTCTCTCCTATTCTTTGTGTTCATCTTGATCAAGTGTGTGTGTTGTTGAGCGATCCTAACAACTGGTATCAGAGCGAGGCGAAATTCACTACGATCTGTGAAGATGGAAAGTTCAAAGATTGAAATTGAAAAGTTTGATGGATCCAATTTCAGTTTTTTGAAGATGTAGATTGAAGATTATCTATATCAAAAAGATCTTCACAAACCCCTGTTCAGGTTGAAATCGGATACTATGACCACAGAGTAGTGGAAGCTCAAGGATCTTCAAGCCTTAGAGTTGATCCGATTGACGCTGTCCAAAAACATGGCATTCAATATTATCAAGGAGAAGTCAGCATTAGATTTGTTGAGGGCATTGTCGAATATGTACGAGAAACCGTCGGCCATGAACAAGGTGTATTTGATGCAGAGGCTGTTTAATCTACAAATGTCTGAAGGTGGATCTGTTGCTGGTCATATAAACGAATTCAATATGATTACAAGTCAACTGAGTTTGGTGGATATTAATTTCAAAGATGAAATTAAGGCATTGATTTTGATGTCATCTTTACCCGAGTAGCGGGATACTGTTGTTGCCGCGATCAGCAGTTCACGAGGATTTTATAAACTAAAGTTCAATGAAATTAGAGAGGTAGTTCTTAGCAAAAGTATTCGCAAACCGGAAATCAGAGATTCATCAGGCAATGTTCTCACTTTTGATAGAAGAGAAAGAAGTAAATCAAAGGGCCCAAACAATGGGCGATCAAAATCAAGGAATTGACGAAAATCTCCCAACAAACCAAACGTAAAATGTTGGAGTTGTGGAGAAAAAGGTCATTTTCGGAAAAATTGTACAAAGAGGAAGCAGAATCACAAATCAGAAGATGACGATTCTATACATTCAGCAGAAGACATTGGGGATGCTCTAATCGTTAGCGTGGACAATCCGATTGAATCATGAATTTTGGATTCAGGTGCATCTTTTCATTCATCTCCAAACAAAAAGCTGTTTCGAAATTGCAAGTTGGGAAGTTTCGAGAAGGTCTATCTTGCCAACAATAATGATTTAAGATTGAAGGAAAAGGGGATGTCTACATAAAAACTTCGACAGGAAACCAGGGGACATTAAAGAATGTCAGATATATTTCTCATCTCAAGAATGACCTGATCTCTATCTGTCAGTTGGATAGCACAGGTTATGCAACAAAGTTTGGGAACAGTTCGTAGAAGATTATGAAGGGTGCTATGGTGGTAGCACGTGGCACAAAATCTGGAACCTTATACACCACTGCAGGGTGTATGCACATGGCTACTGTTGCTGAGAATGCTTCAAATTCAAGTTTATGACATAATAGACTTGAACATATGAGCGTTAAAGGAATGAAGATGTTGGCTGCGGAAGGAGTTTTATAAGGTCTGAAATCTGTTGATATGAGTCTTTGTGAGAACTGCATTCTAAGCAAACAGAAAAGAGTTAGCTTCACAAAGACTGCAAGAGAATTAAGGAAAAGTACCGGGACAATGAAACAAGTGGGAATTGAGGTTGAGTTGCTGAAAGATTCACCTATGATGTCGTAGCGGATACTCAAAAAACTCATGAGACTATTGTGAGGAACTAGAGGTGAAGCAAGTGAAAGTTGAGGTTGAGTTGCTGAAAGATTCATCTAATGATGTTGTAGTAGATACTCAAGAAACTCCTAAGGCTGTTGTTGAGGAATCAGAAGTAGAGCAAGTGACACCTGAGCAGGTGTTGAAAAAATCATCCAGAGCCATCAGAGTACCAGATAGGTATGTACCTTCTTTACACTATCGATTGGTAATTGATGAAGGGGAACGGAAGCCCCTTGATGAGGCCCTATAGTTGGAGGATACAACCAAGTGGGAGCAAGCTATGGATGATGGGATGTCTAGGCTTCAGACATGCGTTGCTCTTTCATCTGTTGAGGCTGAGTACGTTGCAATAGCTAAAGCTGGAAAAGAGATGATATGGATGACAGACTATCTAGAAGAATTAGGCAAGAAGCAGCGCGAGAAGATTCTTCAGGTAGATAGTTAGAGTGTCATGTAGTTGGCAAGGAACCCGGTCTATCATTCAAAGACAAAACACAAAAGGTGATATCATTTTGCTAGGAGGTTAGTGAAAGATGGTGATGTGTTTGGAGAAGATAAAAGGTGCAAGGAATCCCGTAAACATTTTATGTTGATGTTGGAACATTGAGGTTGTGAAAAGCCTCAAGTGGTATGTTACAGTGGATAGTGTCCAAGTGGGAGATTGTTGGGGTTGACTGGATTAGTTTCCAAATCGGAGATTGTTGGGATATAGACGTAAAGATTTGATAGAGATATATTTGTTTGATTATACGTGGTAGGTTTAAATCTTTGGAAGCTATATTTAGTCCTCTATATTCTCTCTCGTTGTACCTACATGAAGTCATCAATAAAACCTTTAGCCAATATTCCTCCTTAAATTTTCTCTCTCCTATTCTTTGTGTTCATCTTGATCGAGTGTGCGTTGTTGAGCGATTCTAACACGTTTATGCTAGTCTCTCTCTTCATCATAATATTTTTAGACTTATGTCATAGACCCTCAAGGTGAGACCTCAATCACAAATTCTCATAAGGTTCATATATTCTAAAGTTCAACTAACTCTCAAGGTACTACAATGGACCTCTGCCGCTCGAGAAAGGTTCATTAGGAGGGAATTAACTAGAAAACTCTCTAATAATTTTTCCAAAGTACAATCATAAATTATAAGTCAATTCTATAGTTATTCGGACCTCCAAAGATCGAGTTAGGCTTACGATTAGGGGGTTAATTGGTAAACCCCTAATCGTCATCGTATAACCGCATAAAATCACATTCATGAATAGATCATCGTAAGTCTCAAGTTTAATCAGCTCTAAAGATACAACTGCAGACCCTTGTCGCTCGTGTCCGGTTCATTAAAAGGAAACTAACTAGCAAACTCTAATAATTTCCCTAGGGTAGAGTCATACATCATAAACCAATTTTATAGTTATCTGAATCCCTGACAATCAAGTCAGGTTTACAGTTAAGGGCTAGCTGACGAACCTCTGCCCCTTATAATCACATAAAAATCACATGCATACACAATGAAGACATAGCATAGCGCCCTACACATGGATACCTGGCCACAGTTCAATTCGTCCATTTTTTTTGGAAACATACGTAATAACATTCAACATGCTCTTACATACATTTAAGCAACTCATTCCATGCTCAAATCTCGAAAGTTTCCACTAACATGATTTTGATCATACTCAAGGCATGTTTTTAGTTCCATTCGATCAAAGTCCAGTAGCTCATTTCTCAAGAAACGTGCATCATATCAATTTGACATGCTTTTCATAGATCAAATAAACTCAGTTCAAACTCAAATTTTTATAACAAGTTTCTCATATCATGCTTGCATACATACTATAAGCATAGTTAAATCCAAAGTTTTGATGTGACACTTAGAAAACATGACACTATTTGTTCGCATTCACATCCTTTAGAAAATTTTAAATTTTGCCAAACTCCTTCAAATGATCTTACATTGAGAAAAATCATGAGAACCAAATCGGAGTAATATAGCCCAAACATAAGAGAAATGAATCAAATTGGTTGGACCAAATCAACTCGTCCAACTAGTCCAATTAAATCGGTCATCTTAACCTCAGTTACCCGTGTGCTAACCGTTTAGTTGCTCACCTTTTACCTTTTGTAACTTGTGCTCTAGGTCTTGAAACTATCCACTTACTTCTACAAAGTTGTAGATCTCGTTATGCTGAATCCAAAGACATAAAAACACAAGTTTTTGTTAAGAATCAACGAAAATATCACCGATCAAACTTCTACCTCATATTAAGCTCCTTTTGTATGAACAGGTACTTAAGGCTCTTGTTGTCTATGTAGGTCTGAATATTTTATCCATAAAAGCAGTGTCTCCAAATCTTCAAAGCAAAAAACCGCCACTACCAACTTCAGATTGTGAGTCGGGTAATTCTTCTCATATTCCTTTAACTGTTGAGAGGCGTAGGCAACCATCCTCCCATTTTGCATCGATAGGCAACTTAGTCCCTTCCCTGATACATGATTGTAGACTACGAAGTTTTCGATGTCGTCGAGCATAGTGAGCACTGACGTCGTCACCAATCTCTTTTTTAGTTCTAAGAAACTTGTCTCACAAGCTGGGTTCCATATGAACCATTGTTCTTTTTTGGTCAGTTTAGTTAGAGCGCTGCAATCTTGGAAAAATCCTTTATATAAAACGATGGTAGTAACCTATTAATCTCAAAAAACTTTGTTCCTCAGTCGTTGTAGTCGGACGAGGTCATTCCATCACTACCTCAACCTTGGTTGGATCCACTATTTTTCCTTCCATTGACACCACGTGGCTTAGGTGGTCAGTACTCCGCTTAGATGACCCTCATGTTCTTTACTAGATCTAGAATAAACCATGATGTTGTTGATGATTACTATCACGATCATGACAAGGAAGTTTCTGAATACTCTGTTCATCTGGGAGCATTTGTCAATCCAAAAGACATAGACATATTGTTGTGCATAATGTATTTCATGTGTTAATTTGCGCAAGTGCACACGAGACTTGTCACATGTGATAGATTATGAAACTTTTTCCTTAAGCGAGGATTTGAGCCATGAGGAACAACCCATCAATATTCTCTCAAGCAAAGTGAAAACCTCTAGCAACAACGAGATCACCCAATCCGGTTTTGTGGAAGAACAATCAAACCTAAGAAGTGACTTGGAATAGAGAAGAGGAAATGTGGGCATCATACCCTGAATTATTCTAGGATTAGTCAACTTCGAGTACGAAATAGTTGAATTGACCTGATATGTTGATACGAACCCCCAAGCATTTTTTAATGATCTAGATTGGTTAATGTTAATTTGGTTACACTTAGTATGAGACAATTTGATGATTTATTCTAATGTATGAGATTTCAGTTTCATTAATGTTCAATAAAGCATAATTGTAAGCCTCTAAGATAATTCATTTATAAAAATCGAGTCACATGTGATTATCTTGTGAATTCACAATTCTCATAATATTTTGATGTCTAACTACTCTGATATGATATGTTAAATTTTTAAATGAAACATCAATCATTTTGAATATTTTGGGATTCCAAAACTAAAAGACATAAAATTATCTTATTAAGAGAGACTCTTTTTCATCCTCTGATCAGTTGAATGTTACCATCTCTATTCCATATTAAGTTCTTACTCATTCACCAAGGTAAAATGACTTTTTCAAAGTACACTTTAAAAAATATAAGCAAAAATTCATACAAGATGGAAAAGAAACTGAAATTTGTAAAATTACTGGCAGTAAAAGACTGAATTGTTAAGCTGATTAAAGGAGAGGCTATTGTGTTCTTACACCGAAAAATAGAAAGCTGATCTTATCTCACAATGCAAACCAATAACTAATTAATCTACACTGAAGAAGGCGGATTCTGTTATGATTGCGAAGAGACTTAAGAGTTTGAATAATTTAAATGAGCTTCTTTTTCTCGAAAAAGGTCTTCAAATGCCATAGTTGCAATCCTGCCACTGATAAGCAAACAAAAAGCGAAAGCAAACTCAACCATGCCATCTTTGTGTTTGTACTTCTGTTCAGATCTTGCATCTCGTCCTCCCTGCAATCACAGATTGTTCACGGTTTCAGACCATTAACGAGGACGTCCATGAGTAACGGGGGCTGGGGTCAGCAAAAAGACTTGTATCGAACATGGTTGAGAACAAGTGAGAACAAGTAATCTCAATTCCTAAATGGGGGAATGGAGTGGGGGCAAAGAAGTAGAACGCATGATTCTGTTCTACCTTTCACGGAGATAATTCATCTCTTCTTGAATAGAATTGGCTGTGTCAAACAACTTCTGAAGCTCTAATTCCATGGCCTGGCATTGTAAGAGAATCATTAATGACATAACCAAATGAGATTGGGAAAACAACTCAGCCATTTATTAGAATTGAAAAAAACAAGCAGCATTCATCGAGTCCCAAGTGAGTTTGTGTTCCAGTGAGTTCAAAACTTGATAAATAGTAAGCTTGTGTGTGTTCCAGTGAGTCCAAAACTTGATAATTGCAGAGATTCGACACAATTTTGATGTCGTTGAAGCAAAATTATGGAAAAAGTCAAGAAATTAGTTGGCCATCATAATTCAGTTCCTCCCGACTTTATTTTTGGTGAGGGTATTTCAATTCAACATCTCCAAAAAATCACCCGACCCAATTCAAATGGTAATTTTCTACGTGGGGTACTGCATTAAGATTTCTGAATTTGTTAGTACCTAGTTGAAGCGAAATACCCTCACCAAATCTTCGGCCAACATAATTCGAACTTCTATAGATTGTTTTCTGTTTCCAAGTGTTATTTGGTCTAATGACGCTAATAGCAGAGTACTTCACCAACATAAGACATTACTAGAGTTAGAGTTGGTGTATGAATGGACCAATTTAAAAAGTTAACAGATAAGCAAATTAGAACAGGGGGGAAAGAAATTTCCTACACCAAATCAGATGTCATGCCACAAAAGAACTCTGCACCAATAGTGGGAGACATTCATTCAAATAGTCCAGTCTAGACCACAAGCTTGATGACACTTCTTAGGACTCATGTGAGATCCCGGATCGGTTGGAAAGGAGAACGAAGCATTCTTTATAAAGGTATGGAAACCTCTCTCTAGCAGATGCGTTTTAAAAACCTTGAGAGAAAGCCCAAAGAGAACAATATCTGCTAGCGGTGAGCTTAGGCCGTTACAAATGGTATCAGAGCCAGACATCGGACAATGTGCCAGCAAGGAGACTGAGCCCCGAAGGGGGTGGATTGTGAGTTTCCACATCGGTTGGAGATGAGAACGAAGCATTCTTTATAAGGGTGTGGAAACCTCTCTCTAGCAGATGCGTTTTAAAAATCTTGAGGGAAAGCCCAAAGAGGACAATATCTGCTAGCGGTGAGCTTGGGCCGTTACAACCCATGTCTCTAGATTGGTATGGCACTATTCACTCAAGAATTTTGAACCCAACTCCACTTATGTCATGTGAATATAGGCACAACCCATAAATCTTCTATAAATAATGTAGAACTCTAATAGCAACAATAATGGCGCTGAACGTCCTTGTCAAGTGAACGTTAAAATTGGTTCAGAGAAGCATTCATTCCTAAGAGAGAATCTGAAAATGAGATTGCTGGCAGCATTAGAAGGAAGAATGCTGAGAAAACTTGGCGAGTGAAAACATTGTTTGGGAGGATGTCTCATGCTCTCTGCTACAACTTTTTCTTTCAAAATATGCCTTCTTTAAAACTATGAAGAAAAGTGGCCTTATATTTAGCGAAAAAAGTGCACACCTTGAGTGGAAAAAGGGAAAGAAAAAATTTAGCCATCATATTAATTTAAAGATCTTTCCTATTATCTTGGAAAGCGGAGGATAAGACATCCCGAAATAAATCTTGTTAGCAAAATGACCTCGGAGATCCGAAGGAAATCAAAAAAAGAATCTTCATAGTAAGATGATCACAAGCATCCATGGGAGGGAGAATTGTGGATTTTCTTGGACCAAAGAGAGGAAATTTAGATATGACCACAATCCCAGTCAAATGTTGCTAAGCCCAAACCTCTTTTCGAGGCGTCAACAATCCCAAGGGTGGAAAATAAAGCCTTAAACATTATGTTGGAGAGACCGGTGCCTAGATGGACAGGTTTCTAATCTCCAATGAACTATTCCCTACCTCTTTTACCGTCTCGGGTTCCAAAGACATCAAAATGAAAGAAGCTACGGACGAGACAACTAGATTTACATGATGGTAGAAAGGACGATCTTAAAAGAGAAAAATTAAAATCCACGCCTGCTTCTAAATTGGACACACCTCATTAGAGATGTTAATAGAGAGAAAAAAGAATTTTTTTGGGAAAAGAAATTTTCAATTTTTCTTGGAGGAGAACTAAGAAAGTAATTTTCTTCCTAGACTGTGTGTCCTAAGCTTGGTTCTAACTGTAATTTATGAAAAACAGCAGATCTACACTAGGCTTTTTGCTTTATTTTTGCTCCTACAGTTAAAGAATCCTAGCACACATTGAACGATGATTTGTGATTTTGTTGTGTATGTTGTGCAATTGCTCCTACAGTTGAATAGCTGGAATTCCCTACATCAGTGCTTCAACTGTTCTTGAATATATGCAAATTCCACAAAAGAAACATAATTCGATCACTTCTGGAAATATAATTAGAAAGATGACAAAAACTCTGAGGCTGAACGCAGTCAACGATGGCCTGGAGTTTGCAACTTGAAAGGAACTTTAGGTCGTTCAATTGAAAGGAGAGCCTAAAGGAAGGAGATACAACTAAAACAAGCAAGGAATGGTAAATTCCTCCAATCCGGAGAAAGATCTAGACAAAGAATTCAAAATTCGGGTAAACGCGCCAATCAAAATCCTCGTAAACAATCAAGCAATCAAACAGAACGAAGTTCAATCAACATTTGTCATAGAGATGCGAAAACTTACATCGACAGAACCTTTCTTAGCAACATTGGACCAATCCTTGGCAGCCACACCCGTCCTCCAATCGAAATCCACAGACAATGTGACCTGAGGCTGGTGATCGGGAGCCCAAAAGCAGGTCATGAAATCACCCGCCTCCGCAGCAACGAAAGCGAATTGCCCCGATTCCACCTTGTCGGAGTAGTGGAAGGTATTTCCAGTAGCCGAAGTCACCTACAGATTCCAAAACCCTAAATCAAGCATCACAAATCGACCAAAAACTCCGAAAAAACGAAAAAAAAAAAAAAAAAATCAAGAGATCCTCCCAAAAAAAAAAAAAAAAAAAAAAGAAAATACCCGAACAATGAGCTTGCGATCATCAGTCAAAGGCTGGCCTTCATTGGGATTAACAACGTGATACTTACCGACGGACATGGCGTTGTGCTTAATGTCCTCAGAGATACACTTGGTGTGGCCGGACTGCAAGTCGAATCGAAGAGATTCAGATCCAGACGACAGAAATCCGATGAGGAAAATAAGGTGAAAAGCGGCGAAAAATCGCACCATTTTTGAGAAGTGAAGAAAGTTTTCAATGGGAAGTAAGCGGAGAGAGAGAGATTCGGGATTGTGTGCTTGGTAGAAGAAACAGGAGACGATTATCAATGGCGGCTAACGAAAATGTAAATCGCGAAATCAAAGAATTATTATTATTATCACATTACACATTAAATTACATTTAACAATAAATAAATAAAAAATATGAAATTAAAATGATGTCAGTTGCTCGATTCTCATTGGCTAAGACACGTACTCTTCCTTCCTTCCTTGACTGACACGTGTTTTATCAAACCATTAAACCATTAAATTAATAGAAAATATTATTTCATAAGCATTAGTCAACATTTCTATGTTTTGATGCAACAACAAGAAGAAAACTTCAGCTATCGAGCACTTCTGTCCCAATAAATATTTTACACTTTAAATGCCTCTGACTTTTGAGAGTGATGGAACGAGTCCGCCATTAGCTCAAGGCTAGTGTAACGGAGGGCTTTCTTGCATGAAGTTTTATAGTTAGAGGTGACACTACTTGTTTGCCTTTTTGCTTTCTTTTTCGTACGTTAGGGTCGTTCGGGTGGAACACCGAGTTGCATACTAGATGAATCTTAGTATTTGGGACCTTTTAATCTCGAAACTTTAATAGTTAGGCGCTCACACACTTTATGGGTTGTTTTAGGTATTGCACTAAGAAAGACTCCTATTGTTGCTAAAAGTCAAATTTTTACTTCAGCTATTTCTTTAAAACGGTTTCAGTATTCAATCTATCCCCTTTCGAGTTCATGACTGATTTTTTATGCTCTCTTTTCCTTAAACTTCGACCCTCTTTAAACCCTCTTCTAGGGAATTTTTGCTTGGTCCAATCACCGTCAAATTTTTAATAAAAATATGAAATTTTATTAGAAAAGTATAATTGTTTTGTTGTTGGTTACCATAAAGAGTTGCATAATACCAAAAAAACAAACAACAAAAAAAAACATTAATGCTAAAGCAATAAAAAACACAAAAATATTGGAGTAATCCCAGCTAATCTTGTACTATGTCTTGTCTCGGCTTGAAAACCATTTTAAAAAAGGATCGATTATTAAAAATAATCGGTCAAATACTTCTTGTGAAAGTTCACGAGTTGGAAAAAGAAAAGAATGTGAAAATCTCCTCTTACTAGACAGATTTTAAAATCGTGAGGCTGATGACGGTGAGTAACGAGCCAAAGCGGATAATATACTTTCCTAACGGAGTTAGATATACATACATACACAGAAACAACAAGGAACTAATTTATTTTCAAAACATGGGGTCACTCACTCATAACCTGTCATAGATTAAGATCGTATGGATCGTGCATCTCCTTTACTCACGAGATTTGTAGATCATTGTGACAATGATCCTTCTCATTACAATACTCGAACACCCTTAAAACTTTATAATTCTTTTTATCATTTATATGTAAATAAAAACAACGTATATACATCCTATAAATTATCTCTCTATTCGATTTCTTCTCTCTCATTATCACGACTTGATTTTCGAGATTTCAAATTTCAGACCATGACTAAAATACAATACAACAGTAAATAAATGAAAGCAAAAACACAATAAAATTTCGAGCGAATTAATAAGATACAACACCATAGTCAAAATCTAAAATCCAATACAAAAATAATTCAAAACAAGTGTTTTTTAAGTTATTTACAAACCGTGAATGTGAGCGGGATACAAAATGTTACAAATGACAACCCGTAAAATACAAATTAAATTGACGCCCCGAGTCGACACCTCTATGTGATATTACAGCTCCCAAGCAGTCCTCCACATCAACCAGTAACTTATGATCACCTGAAAAAAAATGGGGAAAGATGTGAGTATAAAAACATTCAATAAGCAACGAACTTATAAGCTCTCATTGCATCCTTAACCTAGTAAGTAACCACAAATTTTTCATTGGGCTCCAAGAAGTTCGGACCCAGTTCAAGAATTCTCCTGATTCCTCGTGTTATCTACTTATGTAGTCTCTCGTCCTCTCAAGGTAGTTATATTCTACACAGTATTAGTTCCTTGTGTTATCTGCTTCTGTAGTCTCTCGTCCCCTCTCAAGATGGGTTTTATTCTACACAGTAGTAGTTCCTTGTGTTGTCTACTTATGTAGTCTGTCATCCCCACTAAAGGTGGGTTTCATTCTACACACTGGCAGTTTCTTAAGTCATCTACTTATATAATCTCTCGTCCCCTCTGAAGGTGGGATTAATCTGCACATAGTAGTGACTTTTCAAGTTAACTATTTATGTAATTCTACATAAATTACTGGCTACTCAAATTCATTGGTTCACACTGCTAATGATCTCATAAGTTCTGACAATTTTCCTTGGGTGGCGTGGAGATTTACTGGGTTGTTAGGACTTGTAGGCGGCTTAGATTTCATCTCGCATTTTTAAGTTATTTGGGGTTAGCCCTTTGAAGCTAAACTAGTCCTCTAGGTGCATTTAGGTCTAGACCTCTGTTCACCGCTCATGATCCTAGGGTGCTCGGTCTACTGAAAACATACTGACCTCGATTAACGTGAAAATAGTTCTAGCTCTATCACCTTATTCTTAACTTGGATCACTCATGCATGCTTGGTTAGGGAGAAATTTATATCAATCATCTAAAGCACGAGAAACATGATCCATTCATTCAAGCATGCTTATTAGGGAAATATTTCTATAAATCACTTGTTTAAAACATTCATGCAATCAAATAAGCTCAATAGGGAGATAACATCCATCAATCGCTCGAAACACCGATCACATTAGTCCATCCTCCCTTCTAACACAGCAGAAAGTATATAGAACAACATTTATCAGAAATCTCATCGTAAGTCTTTTGGTACTAGCATCTTGCATAGCTTACTCGTCCATATTACCCACTCATTTTCTAATCATGCATATTTTATTTCTAGCTCAATGTAAACATAAAAACAACATGCATATTGAAATTCTCCTTCTAGGGGCATAACGATAATTTTTCATGACATACATACAATGCATTCTCATCCGAAATTGCCCTTCAGAAGTCTTAAACATGCATTTTTCTAACTTCCTAAGATAAGGAATGCTCGCATGCTAGATCGTTCTAGTGATCCCTACAAGTATTACTTGTCTAAAGTCGATGTGGTTAATTATCAGGATGAAGCGTGCCTTTTCGAGCTTGTTTTTTCACTTGTTAGAGGCTTCAAATTTCTTGAAAATTTATTGATAGATCTTGGTTTAAGTAAAATTAAGGTCAGTATCAATATCGGTCAAATAGGATCCTCCAATTCCTATAGAACCTTTCATTAAAATACTCCTACAGGGGGATAGTGCTAAGCGAAGTGAAAAGGGTTTTCCATGAGATGGGAAATTCAAACTCTTAGCCTCACATGAGATTTGTGAATAAGTGATCGTCTGATAATGAGCAACGAATGTCAGTCTTTCTGCTAAATAGGATGTATTGAACTCATAGTTCATTAGATACTTTTTATGAATGTCAACTACGTATCGTAAGTAAATTTCTCTCGGTTGTTCAATCATTTGATAACCAGAGTCATTCTATGATAAATGATCACTATGAGTCGAAAAACAGTCGAACAAATTGAATGAGTAAAAAAGGAACTCACACGTGTGTTGGTTTGTGCAGTTCAAGTCAGTCTATTTTTCAATTCAGATGTTGGGTTGTCAATTCATGCACGAATCTTGGGTCGGTTATTGATAGGGTCGGGTCGATTCGCGACACTTGTTGCCACCAAAAACCGTACACGCTTCTGAACTCCATGCTTGACACGTGTCAATCATTAGTCATTGTGCCGCTCGACACGTGTCTCAACCATTTCCAGACAAATACATCTCCCCTATATGCGCACGTAGCTTCCTCCCGTTCATCTTCTTCACCTTATTTCTTGTAACTTATTTCCAAACACACGAAGAAATGTTCAAGTTCAAAGTAGGCAAAAAAAACTACATAATCATCATTCTTGGACGATCCATTGAAACTCCAATTCCAACCCGAATCTCCTCTAAGTTTTGTAGACCTCTTTGAGATAAATAGTCTTTTTTGTGCAATTCCAAATGGGAAGTAAGTCTTCCTATCTTATTGATGAAACTGACTACTTGAAGGCATAGTCATAGTCAAGCCTCCAAAAGACTAAGACTAAGACTCCAGAAGAAAAGGAGTCGAGCCTCTCCTCGAAGGCATATTCCAAAATGACTAAGACTCCAAAAAAAAAAAGGAGTCGAGCCTCGATTAAGGGGGGACATACTTTGTTCGAGGGGAGGTGTTGGATGATAAAAGTCTCACATCGGCTAATTTAGGGAATGATCATATTATAATCAAGGAATACTCTCTCCATTAGTATGCGGCCTTTTGGGGGAGTCCAAAGCAAAGCGATAAGAACTTCCGCTCAAAGTGGACAATATCATACTATTATAGAGTCATGTTTGTCTAACATGAATTTGATTACGAACTTGTGTGGAATCACTACTAGATTAATTGGTCGAGGCTCAGACATTCCTAACTCTCTATTTCAACCTATGACTAATACCCTCGTAACTCTCTTATTTCATTTTTTTGATCTCTGGAACTTTTCTTTTTGAATAAAATGAGAAAGTTTTCATTTATAAACCTTTCTAAATTGAAATAAATTATTTGTGAGGCTAATTCTAAAAAAAATTATTTTTTTCTAAAAGTTTAAAGATATTAATACTATTTTTTAAAAGCTAATGGGTATCTTGAAATGTAGTAAAAAAAAAACTTTAAGAATATTAATGAAATTTTAAAAAAAATGTTAAAAATATATTTTTGAAACAAATTATAACCGATTTCCAAAAAAAAAAATTTGAAGGTTTAAGTTACCGTTGAAAGTTTTAAAACTTTTGAGGGGTTTTATAAAAGTTAGAGATATTTTTATTAATTTAACCTATTTTTGATATTCCATCTATATATTTGGCATAAAAACGAATAATTTATTACCTTTAGTGGGAAGCAAAGCATGGTAGGAAAGGTGAAGCTATCCAGTGGAAGAGGCAGAGGAAGATTTGGGATTGTACTCCTCTATTACATGCAAGAACACTTGAGGAGGATCTTCTCTGTTGCATAAACATAAGATAACAACACCAAATCAACTCCAAAAATAAAGCAATGTTTTAGAGCACACAGGGCAGGAAATGGAGATTGGAAACGAACAAAGATTACGAACAGAAAACGAACCTTTCTTTAGCTTCTTGGTACGTACAACTCGAAGCAACAGCCAAAACTTGTCCTCCGCAGTTGTACGACAACGATGCCACGCTATTTGGAAATCTAGGCAACTAAAACCAAACGAACAACATTCAAACATAGGTGGCCAAGTCAGGGTCACATAAATTTGGAAATCCCATACCTCAAGTATTCTTCTCTTGCTTTGGAAATCCCATACGCTAACAAAGCCTGCATTATCACCCGTAGCAAAGGCACCAGGGTGTCTAAATGCAACATACAAAATTAGAATAATGTGACAAAACATGTTGATGTTGTCCAGCTGAAAGCTAAAGACACTATAATTCATACATTGGATTAAACCCAATATCATTCACCGACTCCAAATGCTTTCTTCTACCCTTTGACTTTGGGTGACACCAGAAAATATATCTGTTTCAAAAATATAAAGGAAATGCTGTGTAAGAATAATGCATCCCAGGAATTATTGGACAAGCCCAAATAATGATTGAAGAATATCATGAATAGTAAAGACAAGCTATGGTTCTGGAGAGATTAAGCATTTCATTCTGATTGTATTAAATTTTTATAGACACTCTAGAAAGATGGAACGTGGCAGAAAATGAATCTTATCATTTGTCTCTTTCTCCTTAATTAAGCCTGAAGTGTAACTAGATGGAGAAGGCCGAAATGCCTACGATTTGGAATCTAGGTTTGACCCTTGACGATCCCAATACTCCCTAACAACCTGACTACGTCACTTTACTTGTCTTAAACTAGAGTACCCTAAGCTTAGAATCCAGAATCTAGATTTAACACATGACACGACGGCTTCAACATTCTCCTACAATCTGACTATGTCGCCTTACTTATCTAAAGCTATTTGTGAGATTGAAGACTATTTTCACATGGGTCCTATCAATATGCTTCCATAACTCACATGCTGATTGCTTCAAACTAAGCACACTTAACTTTACAATTTCTACCATTATAGCACTAAAAAAGAAGGCATCAATATACTAATACTCCAATGACATTAGACAAGTTAGTAACATGCAAATAGATATCAGTGAACAAAAATCGGTGACAACACTTCAAACAGGTGTTCAAAGTAGCTAAGCAGTCTTTTGTAAGCAATTCCCAGTAAATACATCCAAACAAGTTATAAGTTTTCTGTGTTCCCATAATTGACTAAAATCAACTGAACGGGACAACAGATTATTACTGTAGCACCCCAAAAGGATACTGTGAGATCCCATAAACTCATGTTTCTATAATTAATTTGGGTAGGAGAAAGAAACACCCTTTATAAGGGTATGAAAACTACTCCCTAACAGATGCGTTTTAAAACCTTGAAGGGAAGCCCGAAAGAAAAGGGTTAAATAGGATAATATTTGGTAGCGGTGAGTTTGAGCCGTTACAGATAAGATAAAGCTTTTAAGCAATATACTAACTCGAGCTAGTTCAACATATGATTTAAGTAATTAGCATCCATATTCAAAGGTAGGGAAAGCAAAAACCTGATGTCATCTGCTTGGTCCAGACAAGCAATCTCCAAAGCCACACGTCCATCTACTGAGCCAACCGCAAATCCTACAAGGAAAGTATTTAGAAGTGAACACAATTCAAGCAAAAGTTGCCTGATCTACATAGTTTTAACAAAAATTACATATTAAGAAAAAAAAAAAAGGCGTCCTTCAACAATCAGAATATTAGCTATAAGTTATCTGGAAGAAACTGCACAATATGTCAACCAACCTTCAGTATAAGGAACAGAGCTTACACAAGCAACTGGAACTTTCATACAAGAATCTGTGAGTTGAACTGGTTTTTGTATGTTACGTAAGTCCAGTGAATATACGCATACTCCAGAAGCCACAATTAAATTAAATCCAGAGATAGACATGGACACCACATCTGAACCCCTGTTTCTCACAAATGACACACATTTTTCTCTACGCGTATCCCACAACAGTATCTTTCCATCCAAACCCGCTGTTACTATTTGGCCTACAAAAATAAAGGGAGTAAATTCTATTTTTTCATAACCAATGTGACAAAGGGTCTCAAATAACTTTTCTAAACAACACAGAATTTAATAAGCCAATTCTTGAGAATGAGAATCACGGTTCATCAAGTTCAAAAGGAAAATACTAGCCAGTCATTAACAGGCATACTAAAAGGAAAGATTATTATTTCCAACATGATCAATAATTTACCAGAAGTTATATGTTAAGAGGTAAAGTAGCTCACATGTTTGATCCGAATAGCTGATATTGGTTGCAATGTCGTCATGCTTTCCAATGGTTTCAGAAATTCCTGATTGCAAGTCATACCTGTAAAGTTTTAATGAAAGCCATTAGCAACCTATGCTCAAAATATCTAACCATGACTCAATGCCGCTAGCATAAAACAGACCTAGAAAGGTAAAGAAAAGAACAAGGAAAAATTTATAATAACGTTTTTAGAAACTATTGCAAGATAAAGTAACAGACTAAAATACTTGTAATTTGTCTGTTTTTGTTAGACTCATAATACAATACATTTGTTTGTATTCGTTTTTTGTTTCTCATAAAAAAACTATGGGTACAATATTACAAATGGGCTTATCCAAGAAACACTTTCTTCCATTATGAACAAGAAAAGAGTGGATGTGAAAAAAGTTCATAAGTGGGATTTGTTATCCCAGAAACGCTTTCTTCCAAGTGTTTTGGGTGATTCATTCAAGACACATGGATGATCAAGTTTGAAATTTTGTATCAATGTCGAAAGGGGAGGAGTCCTCCACAAAGAAATCACACATTTGAGTTTCGAAGAGAAGATTTTTTCAAGCTTACTTTACAAGATTCAGATGATGACTAGAAAGTTATTTTGCTAGGAGATCTTGTAGATTCGAAGATGAATATTCTCGAAGAAAGGGAGAATGGTAAGAAAATAAGTGATCAACCAAGATCAAATAGAACTTATTCTCAAATTCAAACCTATGAGTCAACCATTATGCCGCACAGTCCAATCATTAAAGTTAAAAGATGACAAGAAGTATTGAATGCGTTTCCAAGCTGTAGATTTTGTGTGAAATAGCCCAAGCCCACCGCTAGTAGATATTGTCCTCCTTGGACTTTCCCTTCAAAGGCTTCCCCTCAAGGTTTTAAAACATGTCTATTAGGGAGAGGTTTTTACACCTTTATAAGAAATGTTTTGTTCCCCTCTCCAACCAATGTGAGATCTTACCACCCAACCCTCTTGGGGGCCCAGCATCCTCATTGGCACACTGCTCAGTGTACGACTCTGATACCATTTGTGACACCCCAAGCCTACCGCTAGCAGATATTATCTTCTTTGGGTTTTCCATTCAAGGGTTTCCCCACGAAGTTTTAAGACGCGTCTGTTAGGGAGAGGTTTCTACACCCTTATAAACAATGTTTCGTTCCCTTCTCCAACTGATGTAGGATCTCACAATCCACACCCTTAGGGGCCCAACGTTCTCACTGGCACACCGCTCGGTGTCTAGCTCTAATATCAAACTATATCGACCTGTGATTCAAGGTATCGAAAATCGGGTCGTTACATGGTGAGAGTTGCGTCCATTCAAGTTTGATAAGGAAACTATTCATCCAAGAGACTTAATGAATCTAAAAAATCAAAATCACTCCTATCTTGACTACAATATGTACCTTATAAATTTATGTATTCTTATGACTGTCGTGGGGCTTCACCTAGAATAAGAGGGGTTTTCATGCATAATTGAAGTAGTTCTTTTAATAATCCTCTTAAGAAATCAAGCGACAAAAAATTGACTATCTAGAACAGAATGAGATGAAAAGAAGAACAAACAAACTACTGCATTTACTATTTCAGAGCAGAAAACAGGACAGAATTTAACTCCATCATTAACATCTAAATAATCCTCACGTTTCACTTCAGGAACTTTTCCTATTTGGTGGAAGGGGGTTGAAAGAGACAATTTCCCTCCCAACTATGTGTAAATCATTTCAATTGAAAGAAGAACAATGGAACAAATCGAGATAATTGCTAGATCCAAATATCTTAATCTGTACCATGATATTTCATTTCATAACATTAACCCAAAGGATTTATTAATAAATTCGAACCCCAAACCTTCTTATTAAGCCATCAGAACCAGCGCTCAAAGCCAGTGACTCGTCCTGGAAGCAGCAGTCCAGCAGTGCAGCTTCGGAGGGAGCTTCAAGTCTGAGTGCAGAATTATCCACATCGTACAAACGAAGACTCTGTCCAAAAAAACCAAAACCTAGAACTTCATTCATAGTGAACGAAAAGAAATGGCAGAAACGTTCAAAGAATTTGGAACACCAAAAGGAACACTAACAGAATCCCAGGAAGAAATAAGGAGATTGTTCGAACAGGGAGCGAATTGGATTGTGGAGATGGCATCTTGGATCGGATTTTGAAAATCCAGCAAAACCCTGTTGGGTTCCATGCCTGGGGATCGAGGTTAGACGAACAAAAGAGGCGGGAAATGAAGTAATAGAACAAAATTTGAGTTGGATGAGACACTCTTTCAAGCGGTATAATAATAAATGAAGGGTTTTTGAAAAAATGATCCCCGGCGGAATGGTGGTGCGATATCAGACGCTTGGCTGTGTGTATGGCTCACGTTTGATCGGATTAAGCCCAATGGGTGGAGGCTAAGCAAACTCAACACGGTTCGAAGAACACAACTCTTCATCCAATCCCTCCCTCGAACAAAGTACGTTTTTCCTTAATGAGCACTTTATTCGACATTTGAAGATTTATCAATATTGACATGACTAAGTTTAGGACATGGCTCTGATGATATCATGTTAGAAGAACACAATTCTCCGTAATGGTATAATAGTCCACTTTAAGCAAAAGTTCTTATGGTTTTGCTTTGAGTTCTCAAAAGGTCTTATACCAGTAGATATAGTATTCCTTAGACTATAAATCCTGATCATTCCTAAAATTAGTAGATATGGGACTTTCATCATCGAACCAGGACAAGCTTGTTGAGTAAACTCCATATTGGGCAAGAGGCCTGGCACTCAGGTCAAGCAAACTCAAACCGAGCCTAGTCTTTTTACATTTGCTTGGGAATCAATTATCAATTCAAGATCCACAAAAAAATCGCCACTGGTCATGAGCAAAGTCGCCGCTCAGACACACATCATCTAAGGAAAAGTTCATGTATGAAATGGTAAAAAATCGCTAAAGAAGTAAGATTCAGATTATCTTATTAATCGAATATTTAAATGCAATAATACTGGTTTGAAATTCGTCAACCAGCGAAATCAATAGCTTGAATGATCGATCTAAACAACTTATAATTGCAAATAAACTTAGCACTGACTAAATGAAAGTAAAAATGCTTTTTTTACTAAACTTTTCAAGTCTTAACGTACATAACTCTATATAGCCTTAAAATTAAAACTCTAACCTTACCTAAGTCAAAAGCCGTAACTTTCATATTTTATTATTATAATTAGACTATATTTTATGTCGTAATTACCCACCACCTAAAATAAGCTTTAAAATATTATAACTCTAAATTATTATCCACTCTAAAATTGTAACTATCTAAAAATAAATTATTACGTGGCATAAATTGCAATATCTTGTGATAATTTAAACTAACATTTTATTCACTTCTTCTTTGAGGTTTATATTGTATGATTGATGTCTTGGTTCATATCAGAATAACTCCGTCTATTTATTTAACTAGTTAGAAGTGAATTATTTGATAAAGTTTTTAAAATGGTAGATTTCAATAATTCTTTAGAAATTAAATGTATATTGTGATGAATGACGATATTCAAGAATTATATAGTTTAAATTATAATAATCGTGAATGCATGCATAAAATATGAGTAGGTTAGAAATTGATGGTTAGAATTTATGAGCGTGATATATGATCATGCATGCTTGTGAGGAATAAACCATATTGTATGATGGAGTTGAAGAAAGAGACTCTAGTGACGATTAGGTCTCACGTAATACTATATTGGTTTGATGCTAGGATTGGAGGGCATGCAGCCCATATGTTTACTACATCCTGCGGAACCCTCGATGAATGCGTTGAGTGTTAAATTGGGAACATGAGTATTCTAGATTGTCGAGTTGGGTGCTAGTTCAAGTACCAGAATGTCTAGTAGACAAACTGTATTTAACCAAGAGCGAGTCTTACGTATTGTTTGAAATTCATGTTAAACATAAATAGATTTAGTAGGTAAAGAATAGTTAAAATATCTTAAACCAACCACGATGCCTTGTTACTAAAAGCTTCATTAGGAACTTAACGAGTCTGCTAACACAGACTCATTACCAAGATAGGAGAGATTAAACTGATTCGACAATCCCTGAATGCTAACACAGACTCATTACCAAGATAGGAGAGATTAAATTGATTCGAAAATCCTTGAATGCTAACACAGACTCATTATCGGGAAAGAATGTCATGACCGTTGACAAACGAACTCGAGACAATGACCTGACTTGGATTCATCTACTAATGAGCTAGATCGAAACATAGGAAGTATGCGTTCAACTCATGATTTAATATAAAAGTCGTCAAATTTCCAATTTAAGTATACTATTCGCTCAACTTGTTAAATCTAGATAAATTATAACAGCCCGAGCACACCACTAGTAGATATTGTCCTCTTTGGGCTTTTCCTTTCGGGCTTCCCCTCAAGACTTTAAGGATGTTTCATTCTCCTCTCCAACCAATGTGGGATATCACAATTCACCCCCCAACACTCGTTCCTTTCTCCAATCGATGTAGGACCCCCACCAAATTCATCCCTCTTCGGGGCCTAGTGTCCTTGCTGGCACTCGTTCCTTTCTCCAACTGATGTGGGACCTTCTTCGAGACCCAACGTCCTTACTGACACACTGCCTCGTGTCTACCTCCTTTCGGGGAACAACCTCCTCGCTGGCACATCGCTTGGTGTCTGACTTTGATACCATTTGTAACCACTCAAACACATCATTTGTAAATTGTGTTCAAATCTTGCTTGAAATGAGAGAAAGCCATGAAAAGTTGAGATGGGTCGAAGTTTCATGAGTTAGAAACCTAATTTATGTACGACGCATGATATACGATAGATATCACTAGAGTATGCGTTGGGTTCACCAAGTCTTGTGGTAGCACCATCTTGCCTTATTTCTTCCATACCCAACATATTTCGACCTAGTTTTCTTGTACTTACTTTATGTTTTAATGGAAATCTTTCTTAAAGCACTCGAGAGTTTTGTTGAAATTACTCTTACTTATTTGATCAACCGAAGAAGAATATTAACATGTTTAGGTAGCAAAAGGACCGAGCATATTGAAATACTAGCTTAGAACAAGAGTGAGCATACAATCACTAAGATGTTCTAGGGATAATCCAACCACTTGTAAGCAATAAAGGCGATGCATATCGAACAAGGATAACACATAGGAGTCCAACACGAGTAAGGCACTTGAAGATATCTCTACTTAGGTTCACGAACATAAGGATAAAAAACTGCTAGTTGAAGCACAAATATAAGATTGTACGGTTGCTAGGAATCACCTTGTTTCACCAAAATCTATAATTAACGTGATTGCTTTGTGTCAAGGTGAAAGTAAATCGTCAATCGACTTGGATATATTAGTTCTCATCAATAAGCAATTCCATCATCAACATATAGTTGCTCCATATTCACGAAACCATCGTACCCATACTGATATGGAATCAACCCAAGGGAAAGTATGGAACGGATTACCTTGATGATCAAGATCAAGAGTAAAGAAAACTCGTTTCTAAACTCCACAAGAGATTTGATCAATACCACTTGAATGACTCTTGCATACAGGTTCTAAATCCAACAAGAATTTGCAAAGAAAATCTTAGTTTTCATTTAATTAAAAAATAAAAAAATGTGATGTCTCTGATTAAAGAAAAAAATAGCCTCTACAGCTTTAACTAGTGGAATATGATAAGTTACTTGAGTTACCTAATATAACTTAAATATGATAAACAAATATTTAAATTATAATTAAATAGTGGAAGGAATGAAATGTGTTTATTAGTCATCCTTGGACTAGTTCCATAAACTTAGCTGAGTTCATTAAATGCAACTTAAAGTGCACGTAATGCATTTTTTTCTTGAAGCTCAACTTTGCACAACATATAAGAGAGGCATCCAACGTCTTATACAATTTTCTTTGATGAGCTCACCCTAGCTTGAATATAAGTGTATAAGGTTTATTTTCGTGGTTCATATCATATACATACAATAAATATTAAAACAACTTCAATTAATTACTCCTAAATATATTATTAATATGTTGTCCAATAAAATAGTCGTTAAAATGTTTAATTATTTCTCGTATTTGTAATTGTATTCATGAAATAATTTTTTTTAAAAAAATACAAATTTAGTAGGTCATTTGAAAAATGTAAAAAAGGTTTATTTATTAATGTAATATTCTAATTAAAAAAAAAAAATCTATATAAAACCGGGATGTCTTTACTTTTTCGACAGCTAATTGTAGAAATTCCATGAATGAAGAATTCATTTTGGAGTTTCAGATCACATTTTCATAAGATCCTAGGATCCTGCGCGGTGTAATTGACGGCGATAGTAGTTTTCTGCTTCTGCAATGGCGGTGAATTTGAACTGAAGCCACGGGTTCGTCTTTCATTCCTTCAGATTTCATCCATCACGTTCGACCGCTTGAAAAATTTCAGCCCCAATTCCTTGACTGTGATTGAATCGCCATTGGAAGCTTTAGATCGGTGTGTGGATCTTATGTAAGCGGACGATTTTTCCCTTGCAGCTGATTACCTCTACTAATGGTGGGGAAGCCTAGCTCGGTTTCCTTCAGGGTTCCGTACCGGAACCTCCAGGATGCGGAAGTAGAGATGGTGGCTGTCGATGAACAGCAGCTCCAAGGGATTGATCTCAATTCTCCTTCTTCTAGTAGATGTGCCAATGGAAGCCCAGACGGTTCGTCGTCAACGCCTCATGTTAGATCTACGCCAAATAGTTTGATTATCTTAATTCTCAGTTGTACTATCGCTGCCGGTGTTCAATTTGGTTGGGCATTACAGCTCTCCTTACTAACTCCCTATATTCAGGTATTGTTTCTCGCTTGCGTCTCTGATTTCGTTTTCGTCTATGAATCGGTAGGTGTTTGGATTCAGTATTGGCGTATTATTCAAATTGTTTTCTACGAAAATCGTCCTCTGATCATTCTTTAATTACGACATTGTTTAGTTACATGGTGTATTTCATGTACGTTGTGTTAGTATAAGGCTTTTCTAGCTCATGTCACTCGACGGTTATATTTGTCTATATTTATTCGGTTGCTAATTTCTTCAACTTTTTGTGTAACTGTGTAGACACTTGGAATCGAGCATGCATTTTCTTCGTTTATTTGGCTTTGCGGTCCCATCACTGGTCTCGTGGTAGGTGATTATAACCATTTCGTATCAATTCTTCCCTAAATTTTCTGTTATTGTTAATGAAAAATTTGTCCATGACTGATAGAAAATGTATCTACTTAACTTACGGTGTAAATTAAACCGACAATTAGGATAAGCACGAAAATTAAAGCTTCTGTAAATGTATATCTCTAATACATCAAAACTCATTGCCCGTGGATAAAGAAAAACCGTTTCAACATCAAAAACAACAAAAACTAGAGCAAATATATAATAATGGATTCGAAATTGTACCCAACCATCGCCCATTTGTTCTATTCCCGATTCAAAAGTTTCTCCGGCTCTTTGCTAAGAGGGGCTAAAACTCCAGAAATGAGAAATATTATGCATTGAAACAATAGCTACCATATGTATGGATGAATGGGGTCAGTTTTATTTATTATGTTATCGACCACCATGGATCCGAATCTACTACTGTTGTAAATTCATATGCATTTGCAGGTTTGGGTTCATGCCTTGGTCACTTACCTAGTTTACTATGAGCGTTTTTTGGCTATCTGTAGGGCTAGTTGATCGTCTCGTTGGGGTAATAGTGACTATTAGATATGTATAATGTATAAATATACATTCCATTCATCACATGCTGGATTGGTTGTTTTTCTCTGAAGTATACTATTAATGTCTGTTGTCATGTGGTTCTCTTTTGTATGGTTCTTATGTCTACACTTTGAGGCACAGAAGATTAGGACATGGTGATCATTTAGCAGTCTGTTACCTAGCTTGTGTCTAACATGCAGTCTTCAAAGAAAGCAAGTTAGTAATGCTCTGTTGGTTTGCATTATAAGAAGACCTGTTATGTATTAAAAGGCTCATGGTTTTTGATTTCTAAAGATTGGCTAGATATGATCTTTATTTTTTGTTGCATGAAGTTAAGTTCCTCCTTTTTCTTCTTCAAATATATGTGTGACTTGTTATGCCCTCGATTATCAGTAACATATGGATTGACTATTTCAAGCTCTTTCCTGGGACTGGATGGAAATTTTTGAACGTTCAAAAACTTTTTGTTCTTTGGTTACTCTTCTGCTGATCCTTGGCTCTTAATTATAGTCATTTACATGGTATTTGCGTTACTTCTGATTCTTTCTTTCTGATGTAATGGATAAAGTTCTGTTGAAGCTTCAGAAATATCCATCTTCGTTGATTTTGATTTTTTTTATTTTAATATTTGGTTCTTAGGTTCAACCATGTGTTGGTATATGGAGTGATAAGTGTTCTTCAAAGTATGGAAGGAGGCGTCCCTTTATTCTTGCTGGGTCTTTAATGATAGCAGTAGCTGTAAGCTGTGTTTTTCTGGGTACTTGTTTTGTTTCCTTTTTGATTAACAACTATTGTCTAAAGCATTAGAAACTAAATGGTTATTTATTATTTAAATAGGTGGTGTTGATTGGATTTTCTGCTGACATTGGATATATACTAGGAGATACGAAGGAACATTGCAGGTTTGTTATCTTTCTTGGCGCTCTCTTGTATATTTCTTTTTTGTGAGCAAGTATGACTTCTAAATTGATTGTTCATGCTTATACAGAGTATATAAGGGTACACGAACAAGGGCAGCTATTATTTTTGTAATAGGCTTTTGGATGCTTGATCTTGCAAACAATACAGTGCAGGTATTACCTACAAGGATTGGGTACTTATATTTTTCTTTCACTTCTGTGTTTAAAGTATTTGTATGAGTAAAATAAGTTATCTTGCGACCATCTTTCAGGGTCCTGCCCGTGCTCTTCTAGCTGATTTATCAGGTTACACCTCCCCCTCAAAAAAAAAAAAAAAAAAAAAAGGAAAAAATAAAAGATGATAACGATAAGATAATAATTTGACTGTAATTTTTCTCCATTTAGTTTCTGTGGACACGAATATCTGTGGCTTCTATTTTGAATTTTATATGCTTGATAATCACCCAGCATTTTCTTGTTGGTGCTTTATTCTAGGTCCTGATCAACACAATGTTGCAAATGCAGTATTTTGTTCATGGATGGCTGTTGGTAATATCCTAGGTTTTTCAGCAGGAGCTAGTGGAAACTGGCACAAGTAATATTTCGAGCCAGATTTGAGACTTAATGTTTCCATCCATTTACATTTGCATTTGTGCTATTTATTTGGCCATCGTTTTCTGAGATTAGTTCATATTTTGAATCTTCTTTTTTGATTTCCCTTCCTATGATTCATCTTTGGGCAGATGGTTTCCTTTCCTTTTGAGTGATGCTTGCTGTGAAGCCTGTGGAAACCTTAAAGCAGCATTTCTTATCGCTGTGGTGAGCTACTGATAAGCATATAGTTCAATATATTCCATGATATAAAATTTCGTTTACTGTGTACCTCTTTAAGATGCTCTATCATGTTTGGTTCTTATGCTCATGACTGTCATAAACAAAGACAACTGTTTCATCTTTTGGATTGTGACTAGAATTTTATTCTCTAACTGCAGTTCTAACATCTGCATTTCACTTGTGCAGGTTTTTCTAACCATATGTACTCTTGTTACCATATATTTTGCCCATGAAGTTCCACTTACTGCTGTAGATCAACTACCACGTTTATCAGATTCTGCTCCTCTGTTGAATGGGAATGAACAAAGTAGTCCTAATATTGTAAAATCGGAGCTTAACAGTCCAAATGGGAGCAATGACAACTATGGCTATCAAAAAGATGTGAATTTGGAAATTTCAAAATCAATAATTGAGGAAAATCACAGTGAAAGTTATTACGATGGTCCTGCAACAGTGGTAGTCAAATTGTTAACCAGTTTAAGGCATTTACCACCGGCCATGCATTCAGTGCTTCTTGTGATGGCTCTTAGCTGGGTATGTTCTACTGTTAATTAAAATCTTATTTCCGCTATTATATTTTCCTCTTAGCTTTGCATCTATGTATTGCCAAATTTCCAGTGGCTATGTGGATCATGTAGGCAGCTCTTGAATATTGCTTTTGGTGCTTGCGTTTTGCATGCAGTTATCCTGGTTTCCCTTCTTCTTATTTGATACGGATTGGATGGGAAGGGAAGTGTACCATGGGGACCCAAAAGGAAGTTTGACTGATGAACAGGTGTATGATCAGGGTGTCAGAGAAGGTGCATTTGGTTTGCTATTGAATTCTGTAAGAACTCAGATTTGATTACATTTATTAGTTTGAGTTTTTTCATATATGTTGGGGGATTCGAGTTTGATTAAATTATGAGTTGTCTCTATTATATTTTTAGACGTTAGTTATCATTTTTCTTCCCTCACGAAGTGTTTGTTTTTATTTATGTTCTGTGTTATAGGTTGTTCTTGGTATCAGTTCTTTCTTCATAGAGCCGATGTGTCAGCGCATGGGAGCAAGACTTGTCTGGGCAATAAGCAACTTTATTGTGTTTGCATGCATGACGGGAACTACTATTATCAGTTTAATATCTGTCAGCCAATACTCTGAAGGAATCGAACACGTTATAGGAGGAAACTCAACAATAAAAAATGCTTCCTTGGCTGTTTTTGTTCTTCTTGGTTTTCCTCTTGCTGTAAATGTCAAAGTTTATCTTTTCAATTTATTCTCTTTATATCACATCCTTGAAGTTAAAAGTCCATTGTTTCTGTTGCAGATAACTTATAGCGTTCCCTTCTCTTTGACAGCAGAATTGACTGCTGATTCTGGTGGTGGCCAAGGTTTGGATTGAGTTCATGCAGTATTTTTCATGGTGTTTATAGACTATCTGGATTCTGATACTTACTGAATTTTACAGGATTGGCTATAGGAGTTCTCAATCTTGCAGTTGTTATTCCCCAGGTATGGGTGACTAGCATATTATATCTAATTTTAGAAAACCAAAATTATTTTGATGTTTAAGCATTTAAGTGAGAATATTTGCTAAAACAACCCCACCTAAATAGGGGTGAAATTCTCTATTTATAAGAGAAAAATGGATACAAGATATTTGCATATAATAAAAGGTAAAAAATGATACCGATGGTAAAGGCAAATATTTTATGATATCTATGGTAAACCGTAATGGAAGACTAAATAACAAGTGCTTACAGGAGGATGGAAAGTGTGAGAAATCTCACGTTGGTTGGGGAGGAAAACAAAACACCCTTTATAAGGGTGTGGAAACCTTTCTTTAGCAGATGAGTTTTAAAGCTTTGAGGGAAGCCTGAAAGGGAAAGCACAAAGAGGACAATATATGCTCGCTGTGAGCTTGGGCTTGGGCTGTTACAGAAATCTTTTCAAAATTTTCACGGGGGCTTTTAATCAATTAGTGCTTTCCTTAAAAGTAGTTCTGTAAAAGTGTTCTATAAAAGCATTCCTTTTAAATGTTGGTAAGTTTTTATTTCTATTTTTTTCATACATAAAGAGAACCATTCTGGATTGATACTTCAATTTTGTTCTTTTTATTCCTTACTCTTCAGTTGGTTCTTTTCTGTAGCTTCGGATATATCACGAATCCAAGTGAAAACCGTAACCAAATTATTTTTCAACGTTGATCTAGTCTTCCTCCACCTTCCTTTCATCCCCTTTTGCGTTTACCATTACAACACTTAACGTGGTAACATATACATTATGTATGATTTGTTCAGATGATTGTATCACTGGGTGCTGGGCCATGGGATGCATTATTCAGTGGAGGAAACATTCCTGCATTTGCTTTGGCTTCTGTTTGTGCGCTTGCGGCTGGAGTTGTTGCGCTTCTTAGATTGCCTGATCACACCAACAGTTCTTTCAAATCCACAGGTTTTCATTTTGGTTGAAGAAGAGTGCATCAAACTTTTAAAACAAGCTAGAACATACATGCACATGGTCCCTGCCAATCAACGCTTTTACAAGGTTGGATTTCCAGTGCCATTACAGTTCCCTATAACCTTTATTTAAACTTATATGCATTCAATATTCATATTCATTGATTTTTTCTGGGTATCTGTACCGTAGGTAGTGTAAATTTTCACTTACCAAGATGAGTAAAGTGGAGATATAACGATGACAGAAGTCTCGCTTGCACGTTTATGTTATTTGTTCTCGTAGAAACACAACGACAATAATACGTTATAGTGGATAGATTAATGAAATTAATGAAGAGTTTCTTTCCTCGTATTTATTCTTCTTCTCCATCCTAACCTTTTGCTTTCATGTTCCTTAAAATCTAAGGTACAAAAAGAAAAAAAAAACAAAGACTTTGGCCATTTATGTAAGGTTCTTACTTGTAGATTGTTGTTGGTGGAGTTATACAGTGAAGTTTCCCCAAACATTGAAATTATTATGGGTATTCTTTTGATATGCTTTATGGTACCTTTTATTTGCAAGCCCATTAATTTTGGTATTGAGATATGTGTGGCCTTCAAGGTTGAACTACAAATAGGATCTCGGTTGAGGGAGTGCGTTAGAACGCACGAGTAAATGGAAAGGACAAAGCCAAGGTTTGAATCGAGTACTAAATATTGATTTTTTTACCTTGACCAAGTTTCATTTCGAGCCTTCATAGCTAAACAAGCCCACTATCAATCAATTCAACCATTCATCCATCAATTCACAAACCCACATGAGTCTTCAAGTCTTCATTCACTTGTATAAACCTTGGTTTAAGAGATAAGTCAGGTTAACTCTTGAATTTTAGGCTTAGGTGCAACTAATCACATAACCCTTCACTCACAATATTTTAAAACACATATACCATATACTATGTTCCAGTAATCGAAATATTATAGTTGCAAATGGAATCAGTGTCATAGGTGTTATATTCATTTCTCTAACTCTTAAATGAAAAGACGTCCTACACGTTCCAAAATTATCTAATAGTCTCCTTTTATACAAAACTTATCCATGACACTTATTTTCTCCTCGCATGTTAAGGACTCCAAGTCTCTGATTTTTCATGTGATAAACGTGGATTTGTGCAACATAATCGTGTTATCTTTTTCCATTAATCAAAATAAAAACTCTACCCATTTTCATTTGATTTATAATGATATATGGGGACTCTCGATTATTCCAAGTATTTCTGGTGCTCGTTGGTTTCTCAATTAATTGATGATTATACTTAATATAGTTGACACATTTTAAACACTAGATGGAGTTATTGATGGATAAATTGTTATAAAACTTTATTTATTATTTTAATTTCATAATTTATTATATCAGTAGAAGTATGTAAGTTAAGTATTGTATAATTTCTTTGGTGGAAAGACTATAAATAAAAGACAGATTTTTTATGAATAAAATTTAGTTTATTTCTTCTTCTAAATTTGAGCATCATCTATTTCTTATATTATATTGCATCATCGGTTTTAATCTGAGCTCCATGAGCCCCAAGAACAAATTTAAATGGTATATTACATCCGAACCATTCAATTGTAGAGGACTCAATTTCGAACAAAATTTGGATCTTTGACCATAAGAGCTAATATGATTCAGCCTTAAAAAGATATTAATTTATTTTATTCATGAGTTCTTCCTTCAATGGACCATTGGGCTGTCTATCAAACAATCACGTGCACATGTATGTATATGTATGTATATATATATATATATATATATGAACGAACCTGTATTAGAAAGACCAATGAAATCCAGATCAAAGGTGGTACATAGGAAAACAGATAACACAACTACGCATAAATAACCACAGCAAAACAAAAGCCCTTTGCGGTAAAGGACTAAATCCAAGCTACAATCTCAAATTGATAGAAATCAATACACAGTTTATGTACAGAAGAAGAAACCTTTGGTTACTGCCACTCTTCAAATACAAATTCTTTATCCATTTCAACAATAGGAAAGCTTTTGATATTCTGTTTTCAATCTGGAATGAAGAAATCAAACCTCACGTCGACCGAACCAGATGTCTCTCCCTTATCTTTGTATTCTATGTTCGTTATCGTTCCACTCTCGTCTTCTTCTTGATATTCTTTTTTCACCCTCCTCACAGGTACTGTCACAGAATAAATGGTTCCAAGATCAGCATCTGCTGACATGCTCAACTCAACTTTATCCTTCGATTCAATTTCTACGAAATCTGATAGAGCTCGCACTATGTTGCTAACAATCTTCCGTTTAGCCTCGTCACTAACAGCGCATCGGTCAGCAAACAGGATCATCTTTAGTCGCTGCTTGGCGATCAGTGCGTTGGAGTTTCTCTTAGATGCTGGAGTTGGAAATAAAATTCTCCAAGCCAAGTTTAAACGCTCAAAGAAGTTCATGTTTATGGCATTCATAAGGAAGGTTTCAGCTTCTTGGCTCGATGTCTTTGACGACAGTTCATAACTTCCTGAGCTTCCAGTAGTTATATGAGAAACGCCACGCCTATTACGACTATCAATTGCCATGTTGCGCCATTTTAGTGCAACTTCCTGAATGCAAGGCCCTCCCCTTGAAAAACCAGAGAATTCAACCTAGGATGAAGCACATACAATAAGCATCAAGGCATATATGCAATTGTTTCCAGAGAAAAAATCAAAATGCAGCAAAACTACCAATAAATTAATTATTCGATTCAGTGGAAGAATGTGTCGGTCAATACATGATCTGTAAGGGTGGTCTTTCTGGTTCCAGATAGTCTACATCTATAGCAGGAAGGGATGGAGGGGAATCCATTAGTGTAGAAATAACATAAATATTAGTGCTTTCCAAGTAACCGACTTTGTTACTGTGTCAGGATGAGGTGAGAATCTAAGGAGTATTTCAGGGAAGCAAAGACAGAAGGGTGACAGTTTTGGACTCGGGAGTTCGAGTTGGGAGAGAAGCTGAACTCATAGATTTTTCTTTAGGCCTGTCTCTCTACGATTTTCCTTTTGATTCAGTGTAAACCTATCAAATATTTACATTCGAAAAATGAAAGATGCTGAAATAGACATGATCTGTTTTCGCAACTACTTGACTTGTGTGTAACTATCTCACAATCGTCAGAACAGCCAGAAATACTAAATAGCGTGCACTGTGATTTGGTCGGTCT
The DNA here is from genome assembly GCF_002738345.1 of Cucurbita maxima. Classification (NCBI taxonomy): domain Eukaryota; kingdom Viridiplantae; phylum Streptophyta; class Magnoliopsida; order Cucurbitales; family Cucurbitaceae; genus Cucurbita; species Cucurbita maxima. Next base: position 439,011 of record NW_019272075.1, on the reverse strand, counting down.
AGTGAAAAGTAGTCCATTATTGCTGCATGATAAGAAAGGATCTGGATTATGTTACATCACATTCTTCACTATACCCAAAATCTAATTTTTACAAGGTGGGTCTGGCAAGTTGTGCATGTTCCCAGGATTTTTTTTTATAAGAACTCGAGAACTATATTCAATAAAGAAGGCATAAAAGAACAGCATAGTGGACTTGTTCTAAATAAACCAAATTCATCTTCTCCCGGAAGGATAACCAGCTGCTAAACTCTCTATCGAAACATCGTCTCCTAGCACCCAGGTTCCATGATTGACTATCACAACTCCAGAAAAACTTGAGTCACGGTCAATTCTTTTCGACAGCGTTGTGGGGAATGTTAATATTCAAGTGTTTCGACTGAAATTTGTCTGCCACCGGGACAACCCTTTTTTTTAATTGTTGAGACAGCATAAAAACAGAAGAAAAAAAACAGGGAAAAAAAAAACTGCTGTAAAGAAGTCAAATCGATTCAGATATCCTCCCAAAATCGAATTTTCTTACTAGCCCCAGGTTTAAACTTGACAAAACAGAAGAAAGGGTCGTTTCTATGCGAACCAGGTCGTTTTTGGCTATATCTGCAAGATTTCTTACCAAAAACATGCAAGGAGGTTTCATCTATCCTGAGACATACTCTAATAGACTACATTTTATGTTATAAAGTTCTCAAGGAGGTTAATCTTTGAGAATCCTATTGTTGTGGACTACGAGAGACTCATTCTGCAACGATATAGAACCATTGGAATCAAGGCCTTTGTGTCAATTAAGTCATTAAGTCTCATCCATGCGCGCTACAAGGGATTGTCGGGTAAAATGAAGCAAAAAAAAAAAAAAAAATTGCTACAAATTCACATAGAACCCTAGAATTCTCGAATACAGTTCACTAATCTGAAAAATAATTGTAGTAATGCAAAAAATCCAAACTGCAGAGATAGGGTTAACACGACCTCCAATTCATAAATGCCGCATGAGCAAGAAAACATTTACACCGAAACTCAGAATTCATATCTTCCAGGCACCAAATTCCACATTTACACAAAATTTCCAACGCTTAGGCAACCGAAGGAACAAATAACAGAAGAATTGGAAGAAAATATAGAGAGATGAAAAGAGGAGAAGTTGGGGACCTTTGAAGAGCGAAAAGAAGACCGAAGAGGGTGAGGATGGTGAGAGCAGAGTGTTGCGGAGACTCTGAGATCTCCAGAAACCGCCATTAGCGTTAAGAGCTGTGCAATGCTCCGTCGAGTGCTGTGTGTTCGTTCGTTCGTTCCCCCTCGGCCTTCTGCTGGGCGCCGTTGTCTTGGAGTGGACAGAAACCACTCTCAAGAGCTTCTGTGCAGGGTAAGGAGCACCGGTATTGATTTTAACGTATAAAACGCTGTCGTTTTCGTCTCTCTTATTTGCCTATTTTATTCCATTATTTTTGTAAAATATTATTTTTTTTCCGTATATGTGCATCTAGAGATATCCATGGGGTGAGACAAGGTAATAATCCCGGTTCCCGTCCCCGACCCCGTCTCCCCTTCTATTTTAATTTCTATCTATGAAATTATTTATTTATTTTTTACGGGATCGAACATGTATTAAACACAAAATTCAAAAATCTATTAGGCGTAAAGTTAAAAGTTTAAGGGCTTATTAGACATTTTTTTACGAGGTCAAATCAAATGTATATCAATCAAAAGCTTAGAAACTTAGAAATATGTTTGAAATTTAACGTTTTGTTCGTTTTTTCTCTAGAGATTTGCATGTCTAAGAGTTTACTCTTTACAAGACATTGAAATTTACGTCATGTTCTCTCGATCAATCTTGTTCTAGTTCTTGGACCCCTTATTTTTTGTAATAGAATATGATGGAATGAGTTAATTGTTGAAACACCAAATTTCGAAGGATCTAGATATCACGTTATTTAAGAAAACCTAAGCATGAACAGAGATTTAGAATCGTATCTTTACTATGTCTTGTGTTCGGACTTATAGACTCGTCTTGATCGACAAAGGGATACACGAGGTTGTCTAGAGATTGGAGTCGCTTCTCTTTCCTTGTTGGTGCCTCGTAGAAACTAAGGGGTAGCTAGCTAGCCTTAGCTCAATTGGTGGGGGGTTACACATGCACCTAGGATTTGACTTAAGATTGGTTCCGATAGGGTAGTGCCAAGAGAGTAGAATTCGATGAGATTTGATTGTGCCTTTATAGGCAAAGTAAGGTAATATACCTGAACTAGTAGAACAAGTTACTAACTAATTTTAGGAGAATTGTTAGCGGACGTAATAGAGTAAGTTACTAACTTATAGAGCAACTAGAGTAGAATTTGTAGTAGTCGTTATTAACTGGAGGAGAAAGTTTAGGAAACAAGGTAGTGCTTTCTCCACTATAAATACTCGGGAGAAGTAGGTTTTTTCACAACAACGCACCAACAAAAGAGAATTGAAAAGCTAAGTGTTTAATTTTACTTTGTTCCAAGAGCTCTCTCCCCTCAAGTTTTTCGTTTGTCTCTCTTACTTATTTCGACATATTTCAATCGTGGGTCAAGTCCAACTAGCAATGGGTACTTATTACATATTGTCACCTTATTTAGAGCTTTGTAGTTGATGCACAGCTATAACGTCCTATCTTTCTTCTTTTAGAATAAGAATGGCCCCACAAGGTGTCTTTTTGGGACCCTTGTAGCCAACGGCTCATCTAGCTGTTTTCTCAGTTTGACTAGGTTAGGGAGAGCCATTCGATATGCATTGTTTGCTAGAGGTTTTTTCCCAGTAGAAGTTCAATCTCGTGGTCGATGTCCTTACGAAGGGGTAATGTCTTTGGAAGTTTTATTTGGCATGATGTCAGCATAACTATACAAGACATCTCTTACTTCATTTAGGATAGGTTCAACGGTGGTTACTTCTTTCACCATCGATATTGCCATAAACGTGGGCTCTTCTTGGGTGAGCCCTCTCTTCAATTGTAATGTCGAGATCATTCTTATATTGTCAAGTTGTTTGATTCTTGCAGGAATTACAGTAGGATTGCAATCAATGATCATGATATACTTCGCCAACGACATTAGGATGATTCTTGTTCAAGGAGAAAATTCATTCCCAGTACCACGTCAAAAGTTGTCTATGCAGACTACGATCATATCCATTTTTCCTTACCAAGCCCCTAATTTTAGGGAGATTCTCTTGGAGATCCCAATGACAAGTAAGCCCTCTAAATTAACCGCTTTCATCTTTAGAAATCATTTTCTATCTTTTGTTCCCATTGGTGGGCTTCATGTTCAGAGATGAAATTGTGAGTTGCACCAGAATCTATTAGGGCGCCCTTACTTGACTGAGAATAGATTATAACATCAATAAACATCAACTCATTCTTGTAGTGTCGTGGTCTTCTTCCTATCTCCCACTAGTTCGATTTTAGGGCCGTTGCCCCTTATACTACAACTTGAAGGGCACTACGTGCCTTGATGAGGGCATTGAGGGATTTTGTGGGGCCTTTACATAAGTGACATAGTATGAGATTGGCTATTGGTTTATGTGGAGGGTAAGGTCCTTTATATGAGTCAATATACGTACTTTGAGGTGACCTATCCATTCCCGTGGTTTGGTCTCTCAGCCCCTTCACTTGGTATGCTCGAGCATTCGTTCCATTGACCTATAGGTTTAAAAGGTCTATTCTCGGTTCAGGAGTGTTTCTACAGCCATGAATGCAACGACAAGATCTTGAACATTTTGTATACATAGTTTTATCCTTGCCCATGGTTGCAATTCCTCGACAAAACATAATGCTTTATATTTCTCCATCATGTCCCAAATATCCGGAATCAACTCGAAGAGTTGCTTGACATAGTCCCTTATTCTTCTGGTGTGTCTAAGTTCCCATAGTTTTCATCTTGCTATGTCCACGAGATGCATTGTGGCGAGTATTAACTTTTAGGTCCTAAAAAGAAGTTCCTATGGTTTTGACATATTGTTCTATATCAAAGATAAAGTGTAACGACCCAGATCCGCCGCTACCAAATATTGTCTTTTTTGGACTTTCCCTTCCGGGCTTCCCCTTAAGGCTTTAAAATGCGTCTGCTAGGGGAAGGTTTTCACACTCTTATAAATGGTGGTTTGTTCTCCTCCCCAACCAATGTGGGACATCACATAAAGTTTTTCAATTCTTTGGCATCTCGGTTCCCTTTAAAGGCTTTGGATTTTAGGATCTTTCAGTTTATTCAGTCCAACATGAGCTTAACGGCCCTCATGGTCAAACTTACTTGGGGGTTTATCTCGATCATCTCTCCCTTGATGGTATCAATTGTTGTTATGAAGTTTTCAGCCAATTTGTTGAACAACATCAACATGGTTTTCTGCAAATCGTCTAGCTCTTCAACATGATCCTCAATGTGTGCGACAGAGATATTGGGGCCACCTCCACATTTTGAGCTACTCATTCAGGTAACTCTTTCTTCTAGGGAGTCGACCCTAAATATCAATTTTTTTTATCGACAACCCATCTAGTCAAGCATTGATAGCATATATACTCCCAATTTTTCTATCTAGTTTCACTAGCCGATTTCTATGAAGCATACCCTGTCAGGCATCTCTTTCAAGAACATCATTTATTCTTCCATGAAGGTAAGTCAGTCAGCTCGTGATTTAGGTGTTGACTTTATCATTGACATTGTTTCGATTTCGATGCATCAAAAAGATAGCAATCCTTTGATACAACTTGTCACAATCACACTTTCTTGGTAGTGGACTAGCAATTTTGCGGCATTTGTTCTAACCTACGAAACAAGTTAACTATGTAAAAATTAGACTTCGTGGACAATTCTAATGTATGATCGAGCCTCGAGCCACGATTTTAGAGAAAATATTTTAGAAAACGTGAACGAGGAAAATCGTTGAAACTAAGCCTTGTGAAATCAATTGCAGGAGTAGACATGAATTCTACTTACATGAAAGTAAGTAAAGGAGGCTTGAAATGCTACATGCATGCGACCATAGGAAAGTACGTCCTATACAAGCATGACTGTGAGATATTTGGCTACTCCTCCTTGGAATTCTCTCGACAATTCTAAGGCCTCGAAGTAGTTTAAAAGCTAGGGGGAGAAAGAGAGAACCCGGGAGAGAGAATTTCGACATTTTTTCTTCATTAATAATTTTTAAATTACATTTTTGCCCTTTCTCATTTCTTTTAAACATTAGGGGACAAATGTATTAGATGTATTTTATATATTTTTTAAATAAGATTTAATAATTGTATAAGACAAAACAAACATTTTTATATAATTTAATCTATAGTTTTTTTTTAAAATTATTTCAATTAAAACTTTATTATGTTGGAGAGAATATATGACGTTATGGATATTTTTACTAATTTAACCCTCACAAATGTCATAATTACCCTAAAAAAGTAACCGAACTTATTTATTTATATTTTCGTGGTAAAAAAAAAAAAAAAAAAAATCTAATTTATTTATTTATTTATTTTAGTTTATAATCGTAAAATGAAATAAGACATATGTATGAGTTCACGAACTTCTAATCTTCCCAGTCAATCAGATTGGTACTAGGGTTTCTTATTCAACTTTCGAACCTTATCGACGGGCTTTAATTTGCGGTGTTCGATTTTCGAATCTCTCGGGTAAGCACCAATCCATCTTCAATCTCTTCTTCTTCTTCTTCGTTTCGTAATGTGGATGCCACTTTTCAATTTTTCATATCATGTGCATGGACCTGTTAATTGTGGTCGATGATGACGGCTTAATCCTTGCTTCTACGAGAATTTCTAGTTTATAGTTGCATGGGGGTTTTTTTCCGCAGGGTTCTTCTGTAATCGCTAAACGTGAAAGAATATGTACTCGTCTAGAGGCAGTGGTAACTACGGACAGCAGTCCTCATCATATGCTGCGCAGACTGGATATGGCCTAAATGTATGCTCTCCATTTTTTTTATTCGATTTCTGCATGCCTTTCGAACCTTGAATCATTGTCTTCACATTCTATTTCGCACACAATTATCGATTTTTTGATGTTTTAATACGCGGTTCGTTTATATTCAATTTCTGCGTGCCTTTCGAACCTTCACCATTATCTTGACATTTAATTTGTCATCCATTCGTCGATTTTTGATGTTGTGATACGCTCTTCGCATTTGTTTTGGTATCCAGTCGTCGTTAGAGTTTTATTCAAGACGTGTGATATATGGTATATCTAATTCTCTCTTGCGCTGAAAACCTTACTCATTATTTTGATATTCTATTTACCTTTTTAAAAATCTAGTATTGATGAATATCGTTAGGGTTTTTTTTGTTCCTTTTATTTCAACAATCAATAGTTTTATGGCTGTTTTAAGGGATCTTTATGAATAAGGCAGTATAAAATTTGTGGGTTCATAAAATTTAGTGACTACTTTTACCCTTGTTCTCTTACTATGATCACTTTCTGGTGCTTTTGTAGTTGGGAAGTGTCTACCCGGGGAATTCTGTTGGGGGACCCGACTCTCAACAACACTCCATGGCATCTAGGCACTCCTCAATGTTGGGAGCATCGCAGGAAGCTGATACTGCTGCATACAGGCCACATTCATCGAGCACCACTCATTATGGAGGACAGTATGGTTCTGTGTATAGCTCAGGTGCATTGAGTGGCAAACCACAGGTTAGGTCTTCGCCCATTTAATTGTACTTTCCTTTGGACTATTATGTTATTTTGCATCACATCTTTTGTGCCAGAGTTTCTTAGCCTAAATTCATTAGGATATGGGGGAGTGGGGCTCATATTTTGAAAGAATTGACAATCATTGTGGTATTTGTTCAAACGTTCTGTTCATGTTATGTTGGAGATTTAATCCAATTTCCGTGTGCTTGCACTCTTTTCCAGTTTTTCTTTCTTGTGAAACTTATAGAGTAGTATATTAAGATTTAATCCATTTGATTTCAAATAGCCTTGCCTTTTTTATAAAGGCTGGTTGCAAATTGGTATCCGGTAAAACATTTGATTATCTCTTAATTACCTTAGTTAAAAGATAGTTTTTGACTAACTTAACAATGGCAACCTCCACAATCATAGCATAGGGTAAAAATAGGTGACTACCAAGAATATGGTTGCAACACATCAAGTATGCATTCCACATTCATTTGCATTTTTTTCAAAACAAGAAACAGAACTCATTAATGAATGAATAGATAATAGTACAAAAATTCAAAGACTTCAAAAGTGTAGGCTGGAGATCAACGGGAAAGGGAAAACTAAAGATCGCCCCTATAAACAGAAAAAGCCCCCCAATTATTAAAATATCAATAAGAGAATAACCAACACACTTTAGATGAGGGATCCTAACGAGGAACTTTGTTCTTGATGAGTTCAAAATAATCTTCCCCATTAAGGATCTAATCTAAATTTCTTTCTAGTTACTAACTAAAATAGTAGGTTGAACCTTTGAAGATAAGTTGTCTTTTTTATTTTAAAATTTTAAAATTTATGTATTATTTATTATTTTTACAGAAATGTACAGTTTACCCCTGCTTAATGGGCTTTTAGTCACATGAAATTCTTTTATAATTACAACCTTACTTTGTCAACCGTGGAAAACTTTCTTGTAGTAGTTTCTTTTTGTTGGGAGGGGGTTCCCTCTACCCTNCCCCCCCCCCCCCCCAGTTGTTCCATCTTTTGTTTTAATGCGATCTTGTTTCTTATAATATATTATATATATGTTTTGTTGAATCTTAACTATTATTAATTTATTTATGAACAAGTTTTATGTTATAGATTTTGTATAATTGTTATTTTACTACATCTCATAATTTATAATATATCATAATATACATCTTTTAATTTAACAAAAATTAAATGGTTTTATTAATATCTTTTTAAATGTAATTTTGCATTTTAAAATTTTCAAATCAAGTCTAGATAGACCGAAACATAAAAATGTTGTTTCCATAATTTCCACCACTTTCGAACGCAAAATTCAAGAAACAATTTTTGGAAACAAATCGTTCAAACACATATTGACTGAATCTATTGGATTCAATGAATCTGAAAACATAAAACAAAATTCAGATTGTTTACCAAATAGACCCTAAATATTTCACTTGGAATCCTAACAGAAGAATCTCTCATTAAATTGATGGAAAAAAGTATGCCAATAATAATCTGAAAACATAAAACAAAATTCAGATTGTATATCAAATAGACCTTAAATATTTGAGTTGGAATCCTAACAAAAAATCTAACTCATTAAATTGATGTAAAGAAGCATTCCGACAATATATGAATATGAACAGTAAAATGAAATATGATTTTGATATTCTGAATTCAAAATACTCATTGAAAATCCATTGATTTACCCTTTTTAGAAACAAATTTGTCCTCAAATTAAGTATCAAGAGTATTCCTTGACTAATCTCAAGGACAACGGATCCTACAATATTTGATTGTTTGAAACTTAGGATATTAAGACTAGGTAAGTGACCATCATAGTTTAATCTCGTTCCTTTTAAAGCTCAGTTATTTTTCCTAGCTCCAATGACCACCAGGCCAATCTGTCTTGGTTTACATTTATTCGAATTTGGAACACTAAATGTACTTGATATGTTGAGAATTTTTGGTAGCTTGATCATGTAAACATTGGGCCCAATTGTTTCAACAACTTCCTTGTTTATTTGAACAATCGGGTCACCAAGGATCTTGGCTTCCACATATAGGTGAAATTACTTTCCATTTCTTTGAAAACATGAAATTGGCTTTTCATTTATTAGTGGAAAGTAAAAAGTTACCCCCTTACGTTCATAATTCAGAGAGACCAAAAGATACATACAAGACAAGCCGTATATATATATTTTTTTATAAAAATTTATAAACACTAGAATATGAATTAGTTACAAAAGGAGTAAAGTATCGATAAAGGACCATATCTACAATAACAGAATACTAAAAAGGAAAACAACCTTGTGGTAGGGTAGAGGAAACCCCCCACACTGCAAGAAGACAATTGCACGAGAGCACTATCTGGGTTAATGCAAGAACAGGTTTAATGTCCTAATAAAGATTTTTGTAAGATGCTTTAACATGTCATGTAAGACCACATCAACTTTTAATATCACAGTTAAAAACACTGTCCCAAAGATTAGGGAAATAGACAAAGAATACAAAAAATATTGAGATCATTAAGTAAAAATTTGGGAAAAACAATTAGAAAGATTGCTAATTAAATCCATATATCACTTGTTTCATTATTGTAGTTTGCTTATGTTTTTGTGTTACTTCATGAGCTTGACTTGATTTCTGTGTTACTGAAGGCGTGGCAAACTGGCCTATTTGGGTTGTGCATCTCTTACTAGAAGCGTGAATATTGGTTTAATGCATTACCCTTTTTGGATGATTTGGTTATAACACAGTAAATGGAACTTTTTAACATGAGCTTTTAGGTCATTAAACTTTTTTTTTTCGGGTAGTTAATTTGTTGCATCTATGAGTTGTGAAATAGTGTTTTCTTTACATTTATAATTATGTTTGAAAATTGTAATTACAAATTACATTTTCCATTAGAGTGTTCCTTGTCATCTTAACTGTATCTCCCACTTCCACTAATATCACCGGTTCTGTATTCAGACCGAAAATTAGTTGGAATGCGGCCTTGGGGTCCATCCTTACGTCTTGTCAGTTGAAAGTTATGGTAAATGAATATTTGAGATTTCATTATTATCCAACAGTACTAAATTGTTGTCCTATTTTGCTAAATATAGGGCCCTCCACTGAGTGCCAAAGGGAATGGTGTTCCATCTGCTCTGGAAGGTCGGGGAAGCTATGCCTCAGCCATTCCTGATTCCCCCAAGTATCTGTCAAGTGACTATATATCATCTTCAAACCATGTCTATGGTCATAGAACTGGTCAGTTGTTCACTGAAAAGGTCACTGAGTATCCTACTCTGGAAAGGCGGCAATATAGTGAGCATCAGAGTGCTTATTTAGGGAGGGATTTGAAAACTGATGCAGCTGGACGATTTTCTGAATCTGTTGGTTTTGGGCATCAACATCATGTATGGTTTCTGTAGGAATATTTTTGGTTTTTTTTTTTTTCTAGTAGTATTCCTTTTTAGAAAATAATGAGATTTGCAGTTCTGTTTATGTGTGTTCTCTTGATGGTAATCCCTCTATTGTGTTCCAACAGGCCGACTCGTATGACCGTGTTGATCAGATGTCCCTGCTTCGTCAAGAGCAGTTACTAAAATCTCAATCTCTACAATCAGACGCCCTTGATGGGAGCTCAAGGTATAGTATTTTGGTCAGGATATTTGTATGTTGCATTAAGTCAAGGTTGGTTTGTTTTTCTACGGAAATTTGGAAGTTTGTGATTATCTGACTTTTCCAGTGGTCAAAACCATATAACAACTATTGTCTTCAGGTTTTTCTTTCTGCTTTTATTGGTATTAGTCTATAGAACGAATAAAATGATTGTCTGTTTCTAATGACGCTAAGTAGCGGGACATTTCTGGCAGACAAAATGATTATCTTTCAGCAAAAGCTGCTGCTAGTCTTCATTCCACTCAAGAGTTTCTCTCTTACGGAGTAAGAGTAGATGCTGATCCTCGCAACGTGTCGATGCTCAATTCTTCTTATAGTGGTCAACATTCGACGTCAATTTTAGGGGCTGCTCCACGGAGAAATGTGGATGAACTTATCTACTCCCAAAGTTCATCGAATCCAGGTTATGGAGTGAGCTTGCCACCAGGTAGAGACTATGCTGCAGGGAAAGGGCTTCATGGAACTTCTCTCGAGTCAGATTATTCAGGTAGTATGTTGACTCATAGTAGCCATCCAAGGATTGATGAACACAAAGATGATAGAGCTGGTTATCTTCGGGAATTTGAGCTTAGAGAGGAGGAGCGTCGGAGGGACCGTTTTCGCATGAGAGAGAAAGAAAAAGAAAGGGAGAAGGCACGAGAAAAAGAACGCGAGCGTGAACGAGAACGAGAAAGAGAACGGGAACGAGAACGGCGAGAACGTGAACGTGAAAGAGAGAGAGAACGAGAAAGAGAGCGGGAAAGAGAACGGGAAAGAGAGCGCATCTTGGAGAGACAGAAAGAAAGAGACAGAGAATTCAAACGTGGGCTCGAAGCTAGGCGTATAAGCACTCCACCAAGACTTTCTAAAGACAGGCGTGGTTCCTCTTTGGCAAAGGAGGGAAGATCGTTACACCGAGATTCTCCACATTATGAAGCCTTGCATAGGTGGATCTTGATGTTTTTTTTTTTGACCCTCCTGTAGTTCCGCATGCAGAATCTTTTGTTGGTCCGTTATAACTAACTCGGTGTTCTTTAATGCTGAAGGCATCACTCACCCGTTAAAGAAAAAAGGAGAGAATATGTCTGCAAGGTAAAAAGATCTGGAGCTCAGTCATTCAATGATTTTGACGAGATACATACATCCCATTAAATATCTGGCTCCTTTTTGTTCTAGTTTAGGGACTGGATTGTATAGGAATTAAATCGCTTGCTCCAGATTTTTTCTATCTTATTCTCTCCATTGCTTCTTGGCTCTGGAATTAGTGTTGAATCCTGAACTTATCTATACCCTGGTTCTTCTCTCCCTTTTTTATATCGTTGCATCTGATTCAGAGTATCTTCACCTCCCAGAGTTTGCTTTTTCCTCATTGGTTTTCTTCTTTGTTTTTCGTTGGTTCAACGTGGATTCCATTTATTCATTACCTTCCTTGGCAAGAACGAGGTGTTTTAATCATAAGGCCTAGTTTCTTCTCCTTCCTTCTCTATATCCTTACACCTAATTATGAGTTTCTTCATGTTCCAAAAGTTCCTCTTGCATTCACTTTCTTGTTCAGTCCTCCATTTGCTCCACCGGGATTCCATTTGTTCAATGCCTTCCCTGTCTTTCCCACTCTTCTGGAACAAATTGCTCTGGTACTTATTTTTTCGCAATTATGATATTTCCATGAAGTGATATCATGTTCTTCATTTGTTCCACTTAGATTCTGTTCGCTCATTGCCTTTCTTGATTTCCCATTCTTCTGGAACAAGCTGCTTAGAACATATAGTTCGTTTTGCAATTGTGATATAATCATGGATTGTTTCTGGGAGCAGCGTGGCCAATTTTCTGAGCTCCTAGATTATATTTGGGAGTTGATTTTTATCTAAGTTATACTCTTATCTAAAAAAGATATGGAATATATTTTTTTTTAATTTGACAACAGATCATCGTTAATATTTCTTGTAAATAGTTGAGTAAGAATATGTTAGGGTTGTGACAATGTCATGAAAGATTTTTTTATTTTATTTTATTTTATTTATTTATTTATTTTGTGTGTGTGTGTGTGTGTGTGTGTGTGTGTGTTGCAACCAATGATTTTCTGATTTGATGCCTTCCTCCCTTTGTGGGTATCGATTGTCCTCACTTGCAGGTGTGCCCGCACAGTTTAGTTGACATACAACGGGATTATTTGTCATTGGAAAAGCGATATCCTCGACTCTTTGTATCCCCAGAGTTTACGAAGGTGCATACATCATGTTATATGCGTTCTAGAAGATTTTATCAATTGATTGATGGTAGATGACTTGATGTTTTCAATTATTCTAGGTTATTGTGAATTGGCCAAAGGAGAAACTTGACCTTTCCATCCATACTCCTGTCAGGTAATTCATCTTTCTCTCATGTATTTGAAACTTTTTTTGTTGCTTCTTCGGAAGTGCATTGTAAAAGAGTTTATTTACATTTTTTGTTTCCCTCTCTTTTCATTGTCACAGTTGAGGGTTCGAGATTATATTATATTACCATTTGGGTTGAACAGTTTATTTATGCCCATTTTGGGTGTATTTGTGTTCATGCTTGTTCTGCGTCAAAGATGAGCTTTGGTTTTATTTTACTCTTAATGTGTATTCTGCCACTTCTATGGAGCAAATGGGTTTTATGAAAAAAAAAAAAAAAAAAAAAACCATAGGCAAAGTTTTTTTCAGTTCATTAAGGAAGAGGTTGTATGATAAAAGCAGAAATTCAACCATTCTGATATTTTCCATTGCTACATAATAACCTAAACTCATTTTGATTAGAAACAATCTGTATCTTGAGCGTCTGTTTCCTCGAGGCATGCTTATTAATTGTGGATCTTATGATTGTGTGTTTTCAAATTGGTTGTTGCTCTAAAAGTGTATTGGGAAAGAAAAATGGCCATCTAATACTTCTTGTTGCTACAGTTTTGAGCATGATTTTATTGATGAAGGGATCGTATCTGGCTCAAAAGAGCTTTCCAATGAGCATAAGGCTGGAGAACTTGAGAAATCTGATCATGTGAATATAGTATGGAATGTGAAGGTTGGTTGCTTGCAACATGCATCTGATCTTTACTTCAATCACTCTGTTTCTCATAAAATATTCCTTTCTGCTCTTATGGGTGTTTTGGTTCTTTGAGCTGGTTTTCTGTGTGCCCTTTTTGTATTCTCTTATTTGTTTTCAATGAAAGCATGTTTTCTCGTTAAAAAAGAAAAAACCCTTCCTGTTCGTTCTGCAAACTTCTTTGTGCTCTTATTTCAGAGTGTTTTTCAGGAAGTACAATCCGCTGGTCAATTAATGCCTTTTGAACGATCTGATTCTTCCTGAATTGTCTCCTTGAAATTTGTGGTTTTCTTACTATTACTATTGTTAGAATGCAAATTTATATCCCTGAAATATGTATAATGAAGATATCCCAAGGGTAGGAATGTTTTCATTAGAGATATGCTTGCTGCTGTTCTGTTATACTGGATGGTGGAGGAATGGTGTTTTATGGTCTGGATTTTGATAACCCTGCTTAGATAATTGAAGATTTGACTACTTAGTTGTTTGTCACCTAAATTATGGATGCAGAATGAGGATGTTGAAGTGGAGGCTAACAGATCATTGTAGATACATGCGTAAAATTCACAAAAAATGATTGGTCATTGTACATTAACTACTTTATAGTTGGAGGAAAATAAACTCTTGTCAATCTGTACATATTTTTATCTTATATTGATGCATCATTTTATTTTTCATCTCTTTCATTTTGAACCAAAAATAGGTCAAGAAAACAAATTCAGTATCCTGCTGCTCATGTATTTATCTTGTCTCCTTGTTCAGATTATTTTGATGAGTGGTATCAGTAAAAATGCTCTCGAGGAGTTGTCATGTGAGAGAAGTTCAGACGACCGTGTAGCCCACTTTTGCAATATCCTTAGGTTTGCAATTCTTAAGAAAGGCCGTAGTTTCATGGCAATTGGTGGTCCATGGCAATCATCTGATGGTGGTGATCCTTCAGTTGATGATGGTGCTTTAGTTCAAACAGCCCTTAGGTTCGTGTTATGTGCTACTTGTGTTTGTATGCAAGAAAGAGCTTTGCTTTGTCTTATTTGTGAACGTATTTTATCCAGGTATGCGAAGGATGTTACACAACTAGACTTGCAAAACTGCCACCACTGGAATCGTTTCTTAGAGGTTCATTTGTAAAATACTGTTAAGCTTGACTGGTTACCTGTATATTGCGTATCTAACTTGGTTTATTTTTTAATTATTTAAAGAGCTGACACTTGAGGGTATTTGTCTCATCAGATTCACTATGATAGATATGGAAAGGATGGGGTATTGAGCCATAAAGAAGTCTCTGTATTATTTGTTCCAGATTTATCTGATTGTCTCCCTTCATTAAATGTGTGGAAGGAACAATGGCTTGCACATAAAAAGGCTGTCGTTGAGAGAGAGCGCCAGATTGCACTGATAAAGGAGGTTTGTGTTTTTATTGTTCTAAGTTGAGTTTTCATCAACATTAAGGCATATTATTATTTTTCTGATTTCTATTTGAAGAAATTGTGGCTGGTATCTGTTAATGAAAAACACATTTTTAAATGCTTCCTTGTGTGTGCAATGCAACTTGGACTGGATCATATACTGGCGTATGGGATGGTTGTGGTGAAGTTAAGATAATTGGTAGACATTTGATTCACTTGATGTTTATGTTCCAAATTTCTATATCTGTCTAATATAAGGATGCAGTGTACTGAACGAAATTTCAAAAGATGAGGGTGATATTCCAGCTGTTATGACATAATTGAGATGAACTTTTGATAGGGTGAAGAGATTGACAAGCACACATCAATGTTATGAATCTCCTGTATTTATATATAATTTACTTCAATTTGTATGCACAATTTACCATCCTTGTCATTGAAGATTCTTTAATTCCTTCTGAGCCGTGTTGTCCAAAAATTCCTTTAAATATTTGGTATTTTTGGTAGTGTGTGTCTTTTCAAATAAAAGTTATTTATTCTGCATAAGTTCTCTCAAGTTCATCCTGCATCGCTCTTAGATTTCTCCTATATATTTCTGCACTAAGATTATGTTAATTTCTCAGATATCCAAGGAGACAAAGGAAGGCATGGAAGGTAATTTCTGTTGCACATCTACTTGAAAGATACTATTGACTTTATATTTTACTACTAAATTGTTAACATCCCCTTGCTCTTTATACTCTCAGTCAAAGAAACAGAATCAACAAAAGATACTAAAAGTGTCAGCAAGTCTGAAAAAAAGGAAAAGAGTGACAAAGATGACAAAGGGAATACGTCCGAGGGAAGGGGTAATGGAAGTAGCACAAAACTTGAAAGCAAGGATGAGGATGAAAGAGGCAAGGAAGCTCAGAATGTTGAGAAACCAGATCAAGAAGAAGTTGATGGTGGTACTCAGAAAAGTGGCACTGTGAAATCTGGAAAAAAGAAGATTGTCAAGAAGATTGTTAAACAAAAGGCCAAAGCGGTTGGTGATGCAGCCAACAAGAAAAATGACAAACTGGATGAAAAGGTTGATGGAGAGAAGAATTCTGACATTCCTCCGGATCCACCTTCAAATGATTCTGCTGGTGTTAAGACATTTGCAAGGAAAAAAGTAATTAGACGTGTGGCAAAAAATGATCAGAATGAAAAAAATAAAGATGTACTTCCAAAAGAAGAGAATGAAATGGATTGCTCTGTGGATAAGTCTAAGGACAATTCAGATGTCAATGCAACAGCTACCCAAGATACTGTTGTGAAAACAACTGTGAAAAAGAAAGTAATTAAGAGGGTACCTAAAAAAAAGGTTCCTGCAGTGGTTTCTAGCGAGGAAGCTTCTAGAAAAGGTGATGGGCATGAGAAGAAGGTAACAGCAGATGAAACACTCAATGTGGAGAATCCCACTGCAGATGATAAACAAGAAAAAAATATTCCTAAATCAAAGTCGACATCTTCGCCTACTACATTGAAACTGCATGATTCTGTAAATTTGAAGAAAACTGAGAAAGAGGAAATGATGAATGAAAATGAAGCTGGCAAGGAATTCAGTCCTACATCCAATTCGATTGACAAACAAAAAGTTGGTGAGAAGGATAGTAGTAACGGAAAGAGAGAAAAATCCAGAGATGGTGAACAATCAAAAGAGGAGAAGGAGAAAATGAGTAAAGATGTGTCTAAAACCAAACCAAACAAAGAAGTAAAAGAAAAGAGAAAGTCTGAAGAACCTCCTCGACATCCTGGGTTGATTCTACGAACTAAAGGGAGCAAGGATTCCAAAGTAGGTTGATTTTAGCCAGATCCATTTGCATGAGTAGTTTGACAGTGCATCCTTTTAATAATATATCTTAATTGTATATCTTGTTTCTATTATGCAATACAGTTTCGGTCGCTGTCGCTTTCTCTTGACTCACTCTTGGAGTATACAGACAAAGACATTGAAGAATCGACATTTGAGGTACCTTCTTTGCTGCAATGAAGATTTTCATTACCTTCTGTTCCCGAAGTTCATTCTGTATTAGAGCTTTCTACTTACTGATTCATTGCTTTTTTCTTTTTCCTTCACAGCTTTCACTATTTGCTGAATCACTGAATGAAATGCTTCAGTATCAGATGGGAAGCCGAATTTTAACTTTCCTCCAGGTTGCATGAACCTTTCAGGCAGTTAAATTATTGTTCTGATGATCTTAAAGGTTTATATATTTATTTTATCTTTTATTTTGGCGTAGAAATTGCGTGTCAAGTTTGTGGCAAAGAGAAATCAACGAAAGCGGCCGCGGGAGGAATTACACAAGGAAGACAAAAAAAAATCATCACCAAAACGGTCAAAGACTATTGATGTTCCTAAATCTATCGATCCGGAAACATCAGGTGCATCTCAAGTGGATGCCGTAACACCTGCAGTGGAGGGGAACAACTCAGCTGGTCATGTTGATGAGATGAAGATGGAAACTGAAACAGATTACGAGCCTGAAGAAGATCCCGAAGAAGATCCTGAAGAAGACCCTGAAGAAGATCCTGAAGAATGCGAGGAACTGGAGGACGCGAGTTCTCAACCCAATTCATCTAATGAGGCATCTCCTCTCTCTATTATCCATCCCCAATAACTTCTCCTTGACTTGTGCTTTATAATATTAAGTTTTTGTTTTTGTTTTTGTTTTTTTCGTATTCTATATTTTAGATTTCTAATGTATTGTGTGCTTAGGCTCAGTTAATGTTATTGCATCATGCATAAGTTTAGTGAGTTATTGCCTCAGTGTGCTTTGAACTTCATTAACTTTTGTTACGTGTGATATTAATTTTTATAAATTTCTATTCCACAAGATAATATTTTGAAATTGTGTTATGTTTTCCTTGTGATAATAGAACGACGTGGATGCTATGGTTGAAAACAATGAAGAGAATGCTACAACGGGAGCCAATGAAGAGACTGAATTGAACGAAGAGGGGAAGACAGCATCAAATAAAGAGCCTGAAAATGTTGCACCGAATCAACCTGACGATCCCAAAGGGTCCGAACGGGAGAGCCTCAGCAAGAAAATGACGGAGTCTGTTGAAAAAGGGACAGACAATGAGATGAAGAAGAAAGAGGCTTCACCTCCCAAGGAGGCAGTGGTAGACAAGGAGCTACTGCAGGTAAGTTTTACGAACCATACAACCTAAATTCTTATGAATTCAAATTAATTTACGTTGCTAATTTTGGTTAATCTGAAACAGGCTTTTCGGTTCTTCGATCGAAACTTAGTTGGCTATATTCGGGTAAAAAATCTAAACCTTCTTTGATATTAACTGATTCCCAGCGAGGGAATTAAGAACTCACAGCAGTTTTGTGGTAATCTATCAGGTTGAAGATATGAGAATGATGATCCATAGCATGGGGAAGTTCCTTTCTCACAGGGATGTAAAGGTGGGTAGTTGGTTGGTTGGTTGGTTGGTTGGTTGGTTGTAACATAAAATTGTGAATATATACAGATATTGATGAATGGTTTCGACCTCTCTCTCCTTTTATCAGGAACTTGTTCATAGTGCATTGTTGGAGTCGAACACCGGAAGGGATGATCGGATCCTGTATGGCAAACTTGTACGAATGTCTGACCTTTGAAATTGTAGTGTATGGACCTCTGACTCACCCTTTTTTTCTTTTTTTTTTTACGTTTCTTTGTTAGTTTTTTGCCTGACTGATTGTTTGAAGAACTGGGCAGTTTTGAATGTTTCCATGTTCATACCTCAGAATTTTAGGCATTACTAGAGGCGAGGGGAATATATACATTACTTTAATGTACTTCTATATAGTACAAGAAAAATGTTATTTTGTATCTAAAACATATTGACATAATTAGTAAATTTATTTTTAATCATGCTATTTTGTTAATTTAAACAATATTTTAACAAATTTCTTGATTTCTTGCTTAGAATTTCTGGAAATATCCCTTTTGAGTGAACATAAAATTTAACAATTTTAAAAAAATAAAAACAATGGAAGCTTTTGTTTATTTTTAAGGTATTAGAATAACCATATTAAAAGTTTGTAGCACGATGGAGTGAAACTTGAAATTTTAAAACGTTAATTAGTACTTAGGAACTAAATCAAATGTATAATCATATTTAAAAAGTAGGGATGTGAAAAGCCATAGTTCCAAAATTTGTGAGTTATCCCCAACATGAATTTGTATAGATGCTTATTTGTATGGACTAGAAGCGAATATGCCTCATAGACACTGTGTTCTTTGTGTGGTTGCTCCTCGCTTCTCTACCTTGTCCTCGCCAGCCATTAGCTCCTCATTATTGCCTTTGTTTGAAACATTTTTACTCGTGCATTCTACATGAACGTAAACAAGGTCAACTGAATCTTTAAAGCGGGACACTGAGAGAATTCCCTTTAGTAGAACAGGCTCCTTTTCGGGCAATGAGATGGTGGAGTGGGGTCTCATTGTTCAAGTCTTGAAATCATTACTTAAAAGAACAACTCTTCTACTTTTCTTATAACATGTAACAAAATGGGTTGGTTTTCATGCAAACAGGGAAGTTACGTATGAAAATTTCTCTGCGCATTACAGAGTCTAACAATCCGGTATTCTCAAGCAAGTGACATTATATAATTGGGAGTTCCTCGAGACTTAAGTATTTGAGTAAACTATCTCAAGCAAGTGATATTATATAATTGGGAGTTCCTCGAGTCTTGAAAGCCTTAGATACGAGAAAAATGTTTAGAAAAATTCCAATAACTTAAAGAAAAATATGAAAGAAAATTGTAAAAAATTAGGGAAACAATCCCTAGGAGCAAAATGGTCCTTTTGACCCATTTTCCTAATAAGGGGTTATAACACCATTTTGCCCCATTTTCCTAATAAGGGGTATGTTATAACCTTAAATCTTATTTTGGAGGGAGGAGAAAAAGAAATAACTAAAGAAAAAAAAAAAAGAAAGAAGAAGTTGGGTTTTAAGAGAAAAGGAAGAAGAAAGTACAAACTGTTCTAACCATTGAGATAGAGTCCAAATTTAGCTGAAATTTCCTTTGTAAGAACTACTTAAGACTTGAGGATATCAAGTCTGGACATTTGAATCGTTCAAATCCATCAATACATGAGGAGGAGTGAGAGGTAAGTTTTCTAAGTTTTTAGTGTGTTGTTCTTGATGGAATTTCTCACAAGTTTTTTTGAACGAAGTCGAAATTGAATTAGATCGTAAAGTGAAGTTCCATCGATCTTCAAGAATGGTAAGTTATGTAGTTTGGACAAAATTTAAACGTGTTTATTTCTCTTCTTAGTTAATGCAATGGAATGAGATTAATTTTATTGAAAGGATGAATAATTTCTGCCTCTATGCTACCTTTCCACTCTGACACCTATACTGCTGAGCTAGGTCTAGGTCGGTTAAAGTAGTACGTCAAGATGACTAGGTACTCCAACCTTATGGAAATGGCTAGGACAACGTGTGTGTGAATTTGATGGGAGTGGTTTTGAATTAGAAATCATTTGTGTATTTTTTTTTATTTTTTTTTAATGATTTTAGGTTGGTAGAGCTTATAGTTTTCTTTGGATGGCTTATGAACTAAGACAATTTATTATTGGCATACTAATTAAATTATTATTTTTAAATGATGATTGTGATGCATATTGAAAGTACGAGGTTGATGTACGTGTGAAAGGCTATTCAAGGTTGAAGCACCTCATGCATTTGTGTGCCCATTAAAAGTTCACAAATATTACCCTTTTATATGATGATAAAGGAATTGTCTAGGCACATCGTTAATTGATTGCACAGCACAATTTCGTTTACTAATTGTCAGCTAATCATTAATAAGACATTATATAAACCACTGAGCATGTATTTACATATTTCGACCTCAATAATACAGTAAACTATAATACAGTAAACTTGAAATGTAAGCCGGTGAAAATTTAGGAAAGAAATTAAGTAATCGAAGACGCAGAAATTTCGACTCTAAAGCGTGAAGAACTCCCAAAGGACCAGCATATTCAGGTCCAATATGTGGGCGTGGAGTAAAAAAAAATCAAAATTTTCAGTACATTTTTTATCAACCTAGATTTTTAAAAAAAAAGAAAAAAAAAAGAAAATACCTTTATCGAAATTCTGTTAAGAGCACATGAACTAATATAAAAAATGCAAGTGTCTAATAATATTGTACAACAATTTCCTCACCCACAATAGGAAAAGTGGCAGTGGTGAGTATAATAGAAAGAAAAGCATTAAACTAGACGTACATTGGAACTGATTTTAGTATGGTTTCTGCCTGCGGCCATGTGAATGTGATGCTGACGAAGGTGGTCTCCCGTTTCCTCTTCTATCAAATGCGTAATACCTATTATTTCCATATTGCTGTTGTGGGCCGCCGCCGCCATTGTTGCCTGCTGGAGGAGGCCGCCCCGCACGTCCCTGATGTTGCTGACTACTGATACCCGAATCTGCAGCGAGTTGGTTGTAGCTGTAACCACTTTGATAAGTTGGAGGGTGGTGGGATGTCGGTCCATTAGGAGGATAGGGAGGCACATCGCCGTGACGAGACCACGATGTCGATGTAGATGGGTAATAAGCTTCAGGATTCTCACCATAATGTTGGGAATTCATTTGATTGTGTGATCTACTATTGTAGTGTTGGGAATGAGGTCTCGGGTCATGGTGGTATACTGGGCGTGGCTGATGGTATGCATCATCTAGGTGGCTGGGCATTGCGTTGGGATTCATTGGTCGGTTATGACCTTGGGAGTAGTTCGGTCTGCCACCAGGTGGCATTCTGTAATCGGCTTCCTGATCTCGTGATCGATAATCCATATGTGGATGTGGGGGATGCCCAGGGATGTAGGGTTGCACGGTATGGGAGAGCGAGGGTGCCTGCTGCCAATTGTAGTGACCCTTTCGATCTCCCCCCCTAACCTGCAAGCTGTTGGCAACGAGTCTATGTGCTGCATCTCCTAGATGTCGACCTGTAATAGCCCCGGGAGGATTCGGCCTGAAAAAACACAATGAATTCTCACCAGAAGTAAGTTTCCAAATCGTTGGCTATGAATGAAAACGCGTATTTTACCAATAGACTTTCACTCTCTATAGCATAGAGTACCTTGTACTATCATTGTATCTTCCGTTGTCATGATGATGCCTCCTACCAGAATCTTCATGCCACAATACAGGTTCAGGTTTCATGTCACCCATGCTCACAATCTGCCACAAGACCACGTCGTGTGAATTTAAAAACAGAAAGGTACTGCGGATTTAAACAAATGGAAGAAGCTATAAACAAATAATGTACCTTTGGAGGAAAGTTCACCCCAGCGGGCGGTTGAGTGATATGCTTGTGCGCGTCTGGAAGTCGATATATAGCACATCTAAATTCGAAGAAAAATGAAAACGTGATCAGTATTTTTGCTTCTTCAGATGTTGAATTCAAATATAGTGGAGCTCAAGACTCTTACATGACTTGATTATCTATAATATCCTCCAAGCCCTCAACTGGAGACCTGAATATAGGAGGGCAGAGCTCTCCCGAACATGGAGAGAGATAGCCATTCATTCCTCCACTGCAGTTAATTAGTTCAAATCAGAATCAGGTTTGAAACAGAAAACTATAACTTCTACCAAGAAAATGAGTGTGGCACGTTAAATAATCAAAGTTTGGGGAGGACATTTAATAAACATTTCCATGAGAAATTAAGCACATGGTGACATAAAGAAACCGAGTTGCCTAGAGACCAGAGTTCGGAAAACCTGTATTGCTTTCTGTGTGTCCGAGCAAATACATAAAACAAAAACTTTTAAAAAGCATAAAAATTAAACCTACGATGAGTACGATCTCGAAGGTTATCAGATTTGAAGAATTTGCATGCTAACACAGGAAGATGTGAATATACCATCATGATAGTACTAGTATGCTCGAGAACAAAAGAATTTTACATGATACAAACCTATGTTCAGGGTTCATTTTTTCCTTGACCTCAATACGTTCTCTCTCTCTCAACTGCTTACAGCGGTTGTCAAGGGAGTATATACTAACAGAGAGGGGGTGAGAAGATGTCACAAAAAGCATGTCAAACATCACACTATTTCTCCGCGCTTCTTCTTCCTGCGGAAATGTAAAAATACAATTATTCAAAGAGAAGCAGGGATATGAATTGATTTTTTCTGTATTTTATTTTCCTTCTTGATGAGATACAAGTCCGAACCACAAGTTAGTAACTCACCGTCAATGTATGCTCAATTTTGTCAACCTCGGAAAGAAGGCGGGCTTCATCAATGAAAGGCAGTTTGGCAATACCCTGCAGAATAGTTGGTACAAATTATTAAAAGCAGCAATTTGCATAACCTAATTGAAGCCAGTTCATCAAATTAATTAATGGCTGGAAGCAAACAAACCTGCCAGGAATATCGTTTACCATTCATATCCACTTCAAAATCTGACGCATTAAACCAAAGTTAAGAGAGGAAAAAAAACTTAGGTAACCATAAAGCAGCCATTTTTTAACAAATGCTGTACCTGTAGGATAGAAGTCAATGATAGGTGAGTTCTGATCTGTCATCAGTTTTCGATACTTCTCAGGGAGTGCATGTGCGCTGCAAAAAGTGCAATGTAAGAACCCTTCGATAAATGTAAGTTACATTAAAACACACACACACACACACACACACCTAGCAGCAGGGAAGACACCCAGTAGCTGATTGAATGGCTTGAAGGGAGTGCCTAGATTGAATGATATATCCAGCTCACCAAGGCCTATGAGATCGGAAGCAAACGGTGCATAATGATATGGATAAAACCTGAGGAAGAAAATGACAGAAGTAAACACTTAAATGCACATCACAACAACAAGAAAAATTGAATACATATTCAATTACCCAGGACTACTCCACTACAGATGAAATTATGATAACAAGGAAACATAAAGCAATAATATACAAAAGAAAATTGAAGATCATAAAAGCACCAAAGAGAGGAGACTAAGCAACTCACCATTGCCAAGAACAGACGCCTTCATAATAATAGTGCATAACCCAACATAGCCCTTCTGTGTACCTCAAAACCTGACAGAAAACAAAATATTAGCTTACAATCATAGTAGATGAAAAGCATAAAAATCAACAGTAATTCACTTCTAATTAACTTACAACATCCTTTCGCGTGTCATCAAGTTCCTCGGGAGTATTTGCAGAAAACTTTTCATTATAATACCTCTCTCTCCACCCAGGTACGCCCAATTTAATCTGACCATCAACATTCATTCAGCTTAAGAGATGAGCTTAACACATTGATTATATAGTACTATACAACCATGAGTAGACTATTAATAATATTGAAAAAAGAATTTTGAAGTCATTTAGCTCCATGGTAGCATATGCAATAGGAAGAAGCATAAGGGAAACTTCAATTAAAAAAGAAAATTAGAAGCCTTAAGATAGATCAGTATAATATATGCATAATGCAGCCAAGCTGAACGGAGAGAATTTTCTAGATACAAACCTTGTCTTCTTCTGCATTATCAGTGTTGAAAACATCAGACTTTTCACGCAGTATCTCTTTAAGCTTTGCCTTCAATTCATTTTTGTTCTCATGGATCTAAAAGAGAAACAAAAAATAAAATATATAAGAAGCATTCTAGACCTCAATGATCTACTTGAAAACTCCATGCCAGTAAGGCTCATGCCCGATTAAAGATTGGACATAGAAAATACTCCTAAAAATGTCTAATGGGTTATAGAATAACAATGAACTGTCGCCTGAAGCATGAAAACATACATCTATTTCCAAAGTGTTTTCTGCTTCAACAATAGCAGAACCAATAGAAGCCCCAGATGATGGACGAGCAACTTTGTTACGGTGAACGTAGGGACCGCTATCATCAGATTCCAGTGATTGCTTATTCTTATTTTTCAGTCCAGGTAATTTGGACGTGGCTTTTCCAAATCCTGATTGTTCATATGGCGAAGGACAAGGACCTGAAGCTAGACGAGATTCACGAAAACGTGCAACTGGAACTAGGGATGGTTGAACCTGAGGCTCTGCATCATCTCCTCTTCTTGTCTGACCTTTTTCACGCTTTATTCTATCTGCCTGCTTCTGGGTTTAGAAAAGATGACCAACAGTATGAGAATAGAAAGGATAACGGTCATGCAGCAAACAGGAATACAGGCAATTATGAGATGCAATCTACAAATTAACTAGAATAGAAGTCTATTAAAAAGTGTAATCCAACATGCAAATTATCCGTTAACCAACCCAACCTTAACACACAGGTGTGAAGCTGATCACAAGGCCAAAAAGAAAGAGAGAAGAAAACCAATATTTTTCTTGGTGGGGCACACAATATATAAGTAAAAAAAAAAAAATTGTAAATGAAAATTGTACTATACAAACACAGGAAAATAGAAAGCTTATTGCGTAATTTTGATCAACAAGAGGCAGTATATTGTACAACCTCCCCCAAAGAAGGCACAAAAATCCCCGTTTTAAAATATTGTTTCAGGCTGGTGTGACATCCTTATGAACATGCCATAAATTGATGACTTATGGGGTCTTCCGTGCACATACAACTCAAACAAACTTGGGGGAAATCAGCGAGAATCTTGAATTTCCGGATCTTATTAGTAAAACCCCTATATTCCAGCAATCAGTTGGTGCTCCAGGTGGCATTTTGATCTTATCAAATGAAGCCTCAGTCTAGCTGAAGATTATTTAGTGGGAAATTGCACCCTTTCTATTAATTTTAAACTTGCAGATGGTTCTTCATATTCGTTACTTGTTAATCCAGATTGAACTTAAAGAAATGGTGGATGGAAACAATTAGGGTTGCCCTTGTTTAGTGATGATACAGAAGTTGAAGAAGATTAAAGTGAAGCTAAGATGGTGGATAAGGATGTTTTTGACTTCACACATTCTCAGAAGGAAACTCTCATCAATCCAGTAACAAACTCAACACAAAAGAGCAAGGTAATGGGTTCTTGGAGGTCGAAAGAGATTCAAGGAGTTTGAATCAAAAGTGAAAAACCAAGTACCTCTCTGAAGGACATGAGAACTCCTTCCACAACATGGCCAATTCTAAATGAAAGAAAAGCTTAGTGATGGAAATACTGGATGAGGATGGCTTGACAAATGAGGAAGAGAATGTTAATGAAATTGTGGGGTCCTTCAAACAGTGGTATACGAGGAGAGGTCCTTCTCTGTGTATGAGAACAAGCTCAAAAGGTTGGAAGGAAATTGTTGATATATTTGAGTTGGTGTCTGGGCTGAAGATCAATTAACATAAAACTGCCATTTCGGGGATAAATCTTGAAGATTGTTATGAGGAAGAGGCAGCTAAGAGGTTGGGTGATGACTATGGAAGATGGCCTTTGAATTACCCTAGGAGTGCCGTTGTGGGTAATCCAAATTCTCATTTGTTTTGGGCAACAGAGGAAAAGATAGCTTCGAAACTAGCAACTTGGAGCAACCTTTTTTGCTCATGAGATGGAAGTGGATGAATGAATGGACCCTTAAATCACAAGTAACCCAAGAATTGGAATAAAGTTTAGAATGGATTGAGCTCCATAGCCTCAATAGATAAAGCTCCCATCACAAGCGGAGGGTTCTAAGTCATGAATCCTTAACAGTCATTTTTCAGTAAGTTCTTTAACTCCTGAACTTTGTGATCATCAAGCTCCCTTCAACGTTATTTTGTCCTATGGGTTTTTAGTGAATGGAAGTTAAGTACAGGGGATGTTATGCAAAGAAGATGGGTTAACTGTTACATGTCCCCAGAAGGTGTGATGTGCAGGTTGAATGATGAAAGCCAAAACCACATTTTCTTTCTATGAGCAAGATTGTTGATTCGTTTGGGTTTAGTTGGTGCTGTTAAAGGTCGAATTGTCTGGACTAAGTTGAAACTTTGGCTTGAGAGGAACTAGAGGGTCTTCAAAGTGAATACCACTAGGATCAATGAGTTATGGGAGTCTATTATGCTTTTTGCCTCTGTTGTTCGCTTTCTAAATTTTTTGTAATTACAATACGAATATATCAGCTAATTCAGAATCTTTTCTGTAAACCTTTTGGCCTAATGAGGATATCTCATCTTCTCTTTCTGCTGCATAATCTCCCTCTTATAAATACATATTTTGTTTCTTAATAAAATTTTAAAAAATAACAATAAAAACTCAATCATCTCTCTACAATTCCTTTGTCTAGCAAAAGCAAAACCAAACTCGACAAAAAACCCATTCCAAACAGCAAAAGCCCTATCACAACACCAGAGAACAAGATCAAGGCCCTCAGGAGCTCTCCTACAAAGAATGCAAGACCAAAGCCCCACCAAAGTAGGCACCTTTCTCAACACCCTATATCCAAGGTGTTAAGCCTGCAGTGAAGAACTTGTCAGGCAAAAAACTCGACCTTTTTTGGGATTTTCAACTTCCACTACGATGCAAAAAGACAGAATCACTCAATGAAGATGGAGGAGGAAGATCGTCCAACAAAGGAAAGAGGACCCACACAACAAGCCTACAACCAAGCAGGGGCTCCAACAACAAACATTCCTCCTTCCGAAACAACGAAACTCACCAAACAATGCAAGGAGGTTGACAATATCCAACATTTCCCTATCGAACAAAAAATGTAGGAGCCCAACAAAGGTGTGATGGACAGAACCAAGGATGAGACAGCACCTCAGCCACTGAATGATTCATCATCGAGGATAAATAATATAAAAAAGGAACACAGAGCAGTGGGGACTATCCCCCAATTTCTTATTGTTCTAGAAAAAAGTGTCCCTTCTCATCCCCCGTAAAACAACAAACAAAGCAATAAAAGAAGGGGTACCGCTCAACAATGTCTTTCCAAGAGTTTCTGGAAGTGCTTTGACCCCACAAGAGGTCCACTTGACAGGGGAAGACCCACCTCACAATGCCCTTATGCCAAATCATACTTCATAAGAATTCTTTTCCTCTTAAAACTCGACGAAGGGAGGCCAAAATTCACACCAAAAGTTTGAAAATCATCAAACATAAGTAGGATAAAATTGTAGGCTAATGTAACAAGTGGCTTCATTTGGACCACTATAAGGATGCTCTCATTTGGAGTCGGATTGCCCTGATTCTAACAGGAAAATTATTATTAGCATGAAGTCACTCATTAAAGATAATTCAAAGGACCTCTTATTCTTCTAATGGAAATGAACCACTAATTTTAAAAATGTATTTTTCCACCTATCTATCCTTTAAAAAAAAAAAAAAAAAGCATTAGAAAGAACAGCTTTAGATGGAAAAGAATAAAAATAAATAATTAAAAGGCAAGATAAATCTAGGAAACATTCCTAACCTTAAAAAATTGCCTAATCCCCCCCAAGATGAAGGGATAAATAATATATATAACCGGTAATGGAATACAAAAACATGAGAAATAAGAGAACCTGATGCAGTCTAGCTCTTTTTTGGAATATTCTATCTTCATAACTTCCAACGGCTTGAATGAAATGCTCCACTCTTCGCAAATTTGGCTGGCATAAAAACCACAGTTACACGTTTCATGCCTGAGCTCACAGAAGGTATTATAAATAAATAACATAAAATAAAGAAACAAAAAAAAAATTAAAAACGTAATTACCTTGCTTCCATCAGTCAAGTACCCACCTAGTGCCCTAAATTCTTTCTTGTACACAGCCAATAGCAAGTTAATTGCACCCTGGAAATAAAGAATAAAAAAGTAAAGCCTCCATAGTAACTTACAAAAATTGCTTAAAAAAGAATGTGCATAAATTGCCAATGTAAAACAATCTATATTAGAATGTTTATAATTTATGTGCTGCAAGAAGAAATGTCCCCTAAACATAATAACTTGTGGCTCGTATATCCATTAATAGATGATTGATAAGCCATAACTCTTAAGCTTAGGTTAAAATAGCTGGCAATAATCAGCCTCCAAATAGAAATTCCACGGGATTTCTGTTTTACGATCAATACTAATAGTTCCTCCTTTAATCCAAGTTCTGAGATTATCAATATTTTTTCTCCGTCAGTAGAAACATTCCTCCATGTATTTATTATTATTATTTTTTTTTTTCATTCTTGATAGAGGCTAACAAGCTCAATGCTCACTTCCAAAAGAATTTCTTTTACCCTTAGATAAGAGATGACAAGGTAACTGATATCAAGTATGCAAAAATAATCATAACAATAATAATAACAATGGAATTTCCCAAGTCTTGAAATAGAATAATTCCATTTGAAAGGCGACAAGACTTCATTAACATGTAAATTGGAAGTTCCAATTATGTAATTTACCTCCCGAATCTCTAATGTGGGCATATGAGGTAAGAAGTCATTGCCAACAAAGAAACACATGAACACAAAATCATCAACAATGCGTTCAAGGTTGATTTCAAAGGGAACATTCGGAATACGCATTTCATGTTCCAAGTACTCTCTAAGTATCCAAATGTGGAGAAACTGCCCAACAAAAAGACCACAGAAAGTGAATAACAGCAATAAGGCATAAACAATTTTTCCTATTATTCCACCAAAGTACACAAAACAAACAAGTGGAAATCCTACCTGGTAAGGCTTTTTAACAACATTTTCACCTTTCTCATCAAACTCTCCAGCCTTTCTTTTCGCTTTACCCTCGCAGTCAGCTGCAAAATGACCCATCTGGCCACACAGAAAACATTTTTCTTGCTGTCCGGGAGTGAACACTACCTGAAGTTCATCAAGAACGAAGGTTGTAATTAGCTTATGGAATATAATGTACGTGTGTTGAGTATTTTAAATAATGAACAAGTGGCTTGTCCTCAGGCTGGGAGTGATACTTGAAAAGGTGCTAAATAACCAAACTCTTCATAAACTGTAGGAGCATAGCCAAAATACACACCTCACGCAGAATTGAAAAATGGACTTCGTGAGTAGCCAAAGCCAACATTATCAAGTCTGCATCCTGTAATTATAAAACCAAGTGATACAACGGATTCAACAACCATGTCACATAATCATGTGAATTAAATTAAGGACACACATTCAAGAGACGTGTGAATTACATTAAAAAAGCATGGAGAAAAAATATACCAAACCATACAGGCAGTGACGAGTATTTGGATCAAAACCAGGAAGATTTCTCTGAAGACGAATATAGGACATTATTTTGTGTTCTCCTTCCCCCGGAACATTGGCATCAGAAAGAATGACCTTCACATTTTAAAACTACCATCAAGCAGGGCAACCAAGGCCAAATTCGGCTTTGCTATTCAGTAAAACTGCAGTTTTTAGAATACTGCAGTCATGTAAACTTACCTTAACATTTTTCCAACCAGGGTCATTGTTTAGTCTAAGATGAATGTAGTACTGTAAAGCAATGGACAGCACTGCCATAAAGTCAGTTCCAGGAGTGATCACATTGGAATCAAAAACTTGTGACTCCTGCTTTGGAGGAAGCTTCCGTCCCTCCCTCTCAAACTCTTCTCTTAGACGTGCCTCTTCAGCTGCCTATGGGAAAGAAAACATAGCTTATCAAATGCTCATGCCAAGAGGTTATCTTTTTCGTACATGATAGTTCACATAAAGTGGATGCAGTAGAATACTTCAAACTATGCATCCCACAAAGGCAAGAAAAATAAATAAGAGAAGGAAATATCTTACATATGTTTTCTTATAAAGAACATATTTCATTCAAATATTAAAAAATACAACAAGCATCCTCCAAAAGTGTTGCAACTAAAACTCCAACTGGAGAAAAGGCAAAAGAGGAGAGAGAAACATGAATGGAAAATACAAAATGCTTGCTCCAAACGAATTCTAACAAAACACTCCATCTGGAGGTAATAAAGAAGAAGGGCACAGTAAATGTAGTGCCATCTACTAACTTTTAAAAATAACCTTGAGCTCTCTATAAATTTAAGACTCAATACCACCAAATCTAAAACTATTAACTATAAATGAGGAACTTGCAAATCATCTAAAACCTTTGGTAGTCAAGGAACTAAGTCATGTAATAGTCAGGAAGGTGGCATAGAATATAATACAACGGCTGAATGTTTTGGCTTACACCCCTCAACCTCAGAAAAGACTATAAACAAAAGTACATACTGCATCTGTGGCATCTTTTGCAGCTCTAAATCGCCGAGATCGTTGTTGATTCATTTTTGCCCTGGGGGCAACACCATCTACACAATCATTTAAACAGGAAATAAACAATAAGAACAGGCATTATCACACCTTTTTCTTGCCAACTTGTAGCAACAAAACACAAATAAATAAAAACTACAAACTCACCAATAGCCATATATAGCAATTTTCTAGGCCGAACCATGACAAAAAGCCTATCAATGTAATCAAACATGCATTGAAATACCTCGCTAAAAGTTGTTGGAGAAGGCTGCATCAGTAAAAAATGATGATCAAGCCAACATGCACAAAAATGTTAGATTAGAAGGTAACTTCATATGTATTATGTTTTTCTTTTAAGGTGAGTAGACATGTTGCCATGTTCCTAAACTGAAAATACAATTTATATCAAGTCACTCGTGGACTGACCACATTAGTTGATTGAGAATCTCCAACTAACAGAAATCCCATTCAGCATTAGTACATTCACTTATTCTGGCATGAAAGATTACTATCCCAAATTTATAGGATTATGTTTCTTCACTTGACATCAAATGAAAGAAATTCTTGATAAGGTTAGACATGGACTGACTACGTTATCTCCCTTGACATTGAAAGAAAATAGATCCTGACCATAGGGCCTAAATTCAATATGCCACACATTTACAATGCTATCTAAAATGAAAAACCACAACGTCACATCTATATGATGTCAGAGAGATAGAACTCAAAGTGTATATTGAAGTTTACCCTATCTTCAGGATGGAAGCAAGGATGAATTATGCCATTCATGTCGAGGTAGAGGTTATCAAATTCAAGATTATTTGGATTGGGTTTGCTTGTATCAACTGGAATGGAAATGCCATCTATTACAACTGATTCTTCCTCAATTACATCAACGACCACCAAAGGATACTTCTCCGCTAACCACCTATAGAAGGCCGGAACTCCCATCGCTGCTCACTTGGAGCCTAGAGAGTCTCAAAATACTTTATGCAACACAACCTCAGCTGAGATAAAAATAAATAAATAAATAAATATTTATTCCTGTCACTAAAAATAGATCAATGAGTTTTTGACAGAATAAATATATACTTGTTTAATAAAACCAAAAAATTGCTAGCAAGATTTACAAAACATAAAAAGAAAAGGGGGTCATCAAAGGAATGAACCTCTCTTCAAGAAATATATATAGACACATATATATACTTATATACTTATTTTATCTCAAGAAAATTATGTCGGTATGAAAGTGATTCATAGAACATATTGGATCAACATGTAGATGGTGGTATTCTTCTATTTGTCCTAGTGGTTCAAGTACCTGTCTGACATTCCTAACATTAAAATTGAAAAAACAAAATAATTAAAAAAAAACATAATCTCCATAATCTCACAATACTAGAAACCTGAACATGATTTACATTACAAGTTAGTGCCACTAATTTCATTCCAAAGTTCAACACAAATAACGCACTATAGGCAGCCCAATAGAACAATGCTCTAAAGTACATACAAAACAATGTGCAATTGAAACCATATTTTTCCGTTCGGTTTAATCAAATTCAATACTTGCAAGACTTGAGTACTTTTAACAACTCTATATACAGCACTTGATTTCTCAGTAATATAAATGAGTTTGCATTGGCGACTGACAACAGATCAATGAGAGGAATCCTTCCGATGTCACATGCACCAATACCATAACAAATCTTGCTACTGAATTAGTACCACAGTCAAGGACTCGGGGAAACAAAAGGGAAACGAAGAAACGTGTTCATGCTTCTATAGAACCCGTCTACGGGAATAGTGCGGTTCAATCTCTCTCCCGCTGAAGAATTCAAAAAAAAAAAAAAAAAAAAAAAAAAAAAAAAAAAAAAAAAAAAAAAAAAACCTTGAAGTCGTCTCGATTCAATCTCCCAGTAAAGAATCCAAAAAGATAAAACAGTATCCTTGGTATCCAGAAAAAGACCTTTTAAGGTGCCTGGAGCCGCCATCAACATTTATCATAAACATGAACGACATTGAATGGCAGGATTCTAAATAAAAATTGACCTAATCCAAATTTTACCCGAAGTTGGTTAAACTGAAGGAGACCTCAACAGCGAGCGACAGAGAGCTAAACGGGGCAGGGGAAAACTGGAGTGGACCTCAGCGATGGCAGCTGCAAAAGAAGGGGTGGGGGACCGTAAGTTAAGCGGCTGTAGCGAAGCACAGGTGTGGCGCGCCGGCGTGTGGTTGCAGCAGATATATATATATATAGAGAGAGAGAGAGAGAGAGCGCGCGCGATAGGGAGAGAAGAAGGAAAAGAGGCGGTGGGGTGGTGCCGGCGAGCCGACGTGCGGCTGCGGCGAGGGCGGGAGAGGGAGACAAGAAAAGAATAAAGAAAATGCGTAAGCCTTGAGGGATTGGTGGCGTGCGACTGCGGTAAGAATGGAAGTGAAGAAGGAAATGGGGAATGGGGAAAGAAGAAAGAGAAGGAACGGTAGGGTTTAGGTTTTTGTTTCTTAAAATTACAACTCAGTCCTTAGCCTTTTAACCAACCATTTAGGACATTAATATTTATTTATTTATTTAAATTAATAAATAAATAACTTAGTATATCATTTTTTAATATTCAACATGGTTGAAGAAAAATGTTTATAAAATTCATTCAAACTCAAGAAATATATAAAATAAAATTGTGAAAATTAGAAAAATTAAGTTAAAGTCAAAATTTATTTGATTAGAAAGATATAAAAATTCAAAAACAAAAAAGAAATAAAACAACGAATCACAAAAAATTTAGATGAATTATGGGTTTCTATGCAAGCGTGAGGACGAAGGACACGTGCCAGGCGATGGATGACATCGCGCGGCTGGCTGAGATGATGACACGTGTCTCGTGCCAGAGAAGAAATAAGCCACACGTCACCATGTTGTTAGTCGATTCGACCCGCACCCGAGGATCAACCCACTCCGCCCAACCCGAAAACCAAGGTGCATCTGAACGCCCGCCTAACCCAACCCAACTAGGAGGCACCTATCCATGTGTGCCACGTGTCTCGTAAGGAGGACGAGTCTCCTTCCCTTAAGCATGTACGTACACGCTCGTGGGAAGCCCTCTAGTCACTTGTGAGGCGCGCAAAGGTGTGTGAATGTCCTTTTGGCCCTCTTTTGACTCTCATTGGTCTGTTTTTCACTCCAATTTGGTACTAACCCCATTTTGACTTGAATTAGAAACTTCCCGAGAAATTTTAAAAACTTTGGAGCTCAAAACATGCGAGAAAACTAGCTCAGGTTATTCATGTAAGTACCCAGTCAAACTTTTTTAAGTAATACTTATAAGGATTAGTAGGACGTACTAGCATGTGAGCATTCCTTACCATATATGGATAGGATACGCACGTTTAGGACTTCAAAATAGAAACTTTTTATGAGAAGGCATCAAATATATGTTATTGAAATTACCAATATGCCCTTAGAATGGGATTCCGAGATGCGTGCTATTTTTATACTTTTTCGCAGAGCTAAAGAGAGAATATGTATGACTAGAAATCGAGTTGGATAATTCGAATGAGTAAGCTAAGTAAGATATAAGAAATTACTAAAATTCCTCTAGTCTAAGATTTTGAGATAAATATTGTTTTTAATGTTTTCCACTGTGTTAGAAATGAGGATGCACTATTGTGATCTGTGCTCCTAATGATTAATGGATGTTATCTCCCCATTGAGTATGCTTGAATGTTAGATTATGACTTTCATGCTTTAAGTAATTGATATGATCATCTCCATGATAAGCTTGCATGATTCTTAGATTAAGAATACCATGCTTTGGCTCATCGATAGGATAATCTCCCTAACCATACATGCATAAGAGAACCAAGACATGCTTAGGGCACAAGAGCTAGAGCGGTTTTCAGTTGACCCAAGTCATTACATTTCTAGTAGACCGAGCACCTTAGGATCATAAGCGACAATCAAAGGTCTAGACGTATGTGTATCCAGAGGATGGATTAGCTCAAGGAGATAGTCTTAAACATCTTGGAAAAAAGAGATGAGATTTAAGCTACCTAGACACCCCCTAAGAACCTAGTAGACACTCACGACAACCAAAGATGACTAAGATATCTCTCCATGCGCTAAACAGTATGAACATTGACACCCCTAAGAACCTAGTAGACACTCACGACAACCTTTCCACACCAGTACTTGTACTGTCAAGCTAAACATAGGCTGGTTAGGGTAGTACGTGCCCCAACCTTATGGAAATAGGCAACGGTCTCATAAATAGGGCACTAATTTGTAAACTCATGGCGTGGGACCACATAGGTTGACCCAATAGCGGGTCAACACACGGGGGGGTTGTCCCCTCCCTCAAACTAAGGTTACTTTATAGTCTTGGGGAAGGGTCCACCAACTAACCATATATGGATGAAGTTCAGATAAGCATACACCATATTATTCAATCAAAACTTTATGAGATAGCACCTCTACTTAAGACGAGGTCTTTCGCTGTATGGGTAAAGCAAGCTACCTAAGTCGAATAATAGAAATGTTGTAGAACTTATCAAACCCGTAGGGGCTAAGATTCAAATCTATGTTCGCTGTATGGGTAAAGCAAGCTACCTAAGTCGAATAAGTACTATTTGTTACTTTGTCTTTTCAGGCAAGAATAGTAAACTACCTGCCTCTACGCCCTTCAGGGATGGGTTAGTAAAAAAGGGTCATGATTCTCGCCACTAGGCACCCCTTATTTGGTACTACAGTAATATACTCCCAATGGCTACTCATATCCTCTATGGGTGGCAACTAAATTGAACGTAACAAGTAGACCCTAACCTTTGTTGGTTAGTTCATGAGTAGGGGTTGTGCCCTACTCGTCCCCACAAGCTACTTGATCACCCATGACAACTTTGGAAAACATAATTTAGTACAAATATGTAAATAGTAGCTCATGGTCTATGAAATTCACAAAAATCACAATTCACATCTTCTAACATGTACCAATTGGTCAAACTCACAACTGGGGAATAATGAGCTATCCAAACCCCAAATCAATTCATAACAATGAATAAAGGCATACAACATGCTCATCGTGCTAATTAAGTAATAATAGTCAACCTTAACATATTAGAAAGTATATAAATCAAATTATCTATCAGATATTTCACATTCATGCATGTGGAAGCTATATAACCGTGAATATAATCAGGGGATAACCATAAACATCATCAAAATATAATTCTCATGGACCAACCGTTAAGTATGGTACTAAATCATTTGCCCTCACTCCAAATCGACTCTACCAATATTTCTTAGAAACTTGCTCCATGCGATAACGTACTTAGTTATAGACTTCCCAGAATTATATCGGGTCTTCAAGTATGATCCACTTAACTAAGCTCCCTGGAATTGTCCTATAAAATGAGCCATTATGGAATTTGTGAGATAAGTAACCAAATTGGGATGAAAATTGGTTAAATTGTATGAAAAGAAAGGAGAAGTTCTCGGGTTTCAATTCTGCATAGGCAGTCGGATCGAGTCAGCTCTGGTCGATTGGCTGGAGCGGGTCGGCATGGGTCGGTTGGTTTGAGTGGTTCAGCATGCGGATCAGTTAATCACTTGGATTTTGGGTTGGTGCAAGAATTCAAGTCGGGTCAGACCGCGGCTCGTGGATTCGGCTTCCTCCTCCCACCTTCTTCCCGATTTTCTTCCCTCTCAGCCCAATGCGTCTTCTCCTCCACGAAAACCCACCATCATCCCTCGACAACAACCTAGATATGAAGACTCGCAAAATGCGATAGGGTTTTGGGGGGTGGGGAATAATGATCACACCACTAGAGGCTTTCCGTCGGAGTTCTTCCCTTTTCGGCAGTTTAAGTCCCAACGCCGGCACTCACGAGTTTCTCGAGTCTAGCTTCTCTTCTCTTAAGTTTTAGGAAAACGTGCTGTTAAAAGGGACGATAAATCTTGGGCTCAACTTGCCCCTCTTCCCAAACCTCATCATCCCTTGCATGAGTGCAACTTTTAGGAAGACGTGATTGTTGACGACAAACTCTAGGTTCTTACAATGCGTCTCCATAGCTCTTTTGTAGCAAGAGTTATAGAGTTGTACAATGTAATAGAAAAGTGTTTTGAGAATTTCGTGAGAGTT
Source organism: Cucurbita maxima (assembly GCF_002738345.1). Classification (NCBI taxonomy): domain Eukaryota; kingdom Viridiplantae; phylum Streptophyta; class Magnoliopsida; order Cucurbitales; family Cucurbitaceae; genus Cucurbita; species Cucurbita maxima. The sequence goes on along the minus strand of NW_019272075.1, from coordinate 402,030 downwards.
ATTTAAACAAGTTGGTTTCAGAGCGAGCGTTTATTTTCTACAAGTTGGTATTAGAGCAAATTTTATTTTCAACAAATTAGTATTAGAGCAAATTTTCTTTTAACAAATTGGTATCAGAGCCGATGGCAAATATGATGGGACAAATGCCACTACCATAATTGACGAAGACGAACTACGAGAATTGGAGCATCCAAATGAAAGCTCTTCTCGATTCGCAAGTCGCATGGGAGGTGGCCGAAGAAGGTTTTGAAGAACCGAAGGATATCACGGGTTATATGGCGGCGTAAAACAAGGCGCTAAAAGAATTACGATCAAAGGATAAGGCAACATTGTACATGTTGTTCCGAGCTGTTGACAAGTCGGGCTTTGAGAAGATTGCAAGGGCAACTACTTCAAAAGAAGCGTGGGACACTTTAGAAAAGATGTTCAAAGGAACCGACCGAGTCAAGCAGGTGTGCCTCCAGACTCTGCGTGGCGAGTTGGAGAGCATGAAGATGAAGGAGTCAGCAATTCATGGAAAGTTGAATCGAGGAAAAACTTATGAATGGACCAGCTACAAGAAAAGACCTCATGATAGTTAATATGGGACCTCACCACCCATCAATGCACTGTGTTCTTCAACTCATCCTTACTTTGGATGGTGAAGATGTTATTGACTGTGAACCAATATTGGGTTATTTACACAGAGGGATGGAAAAAATTGCAGAAAATCGAACAATTATACAATATCTATCTTATGTAACACGTTGGGATTATTTAGCTACTATGTTTACAGAAGCAATAACTGTAAATGGTCCAGAACTGTTGGGAAATATTCAAGTACCTCCTAAAAGAATGTTTCTGACTACATTACACGTGTACAGACCGTGGCGAATCAGCTAAATCGAAACGGAGAAATGTTACCCGAGACGCGGGTTGTGGAGAAAATCTTGAGGTCGTTAACCGACAACTTCGAAAATGTTGTATGTGTCATAGAAGAGCTGAAGGATCTAGCAAAATTCATAGTCGATGAGCTTGCCGGTTCTCTCGAGGCACACGAGCAACGTAAGAAAAAGAAGGAGGAGCCACTCGATCAAACGCTTCAGACGAAGGCATCAATAAAAAATGGAAAAGTACTCTATTCACAAAATGTTCAAGGTAGAGGTTGTGGAAGCCGCAGGAATGGTCGAGGTGGTCAAGGCAACAATTACGAAGAAAACTATAAGGAGAAGAGACTGTCGAGCCAAGTAAATTGGTGTGGAAGAGGACGCAATCAGGGACGCGGTCAATGATACAATTCCAACATTCAGTGCTACAAATGTCAGAAATATGGCCACTATGCAAATAATTGTAACTCCGACAGATGTTAGGTCATTATGCAAGAGATTATCGAGCCGAGGAAAAGGTGGAAGTAACCATCAACCTAGCCGTGGATGACGCAAAAAATGGAAGTATTCTCTTGATGGCCCAAAATGAAGAGCCGAACACAAAATGAGATGACGACACGAAAGACGATAGCAACAGTCGTGGGGCGATGAAAACTGTTAGAAATGAGGTGATGCACAGCGGATGTGGCAAAATCCTGATAGCGGAGACGAGAAAATCGAATAAAGATGAACAACCCATGAGAAAATCGAATAAAGATGAACAACCAAATAACAGAGAGCCCGAGCTCAAAGAGAGAGAGCTTCAATGGCCGAAAAAGCAATTCGAGGAAGAAAGAAGAAAGAGGACGAAAATGGAAGAAGAAAAGAAGGAGTTAGAAATGAAGGTCGAAAGGTTAGAGAAGGAAGTGGTTGAGCTGAGTGAGAGTTCCTTGTATCTCAAAGAGGAGAAGAAAGAGAATGGGCCGGTTATCTATGATTTTATGAAGAAAATTGAAGAAGATGTGAAGAAAGAGAATGACTTGTTAATGGAGATTGAGGCTCTAGTAGACGAGCTAGTGAGAAAGGAGAAAGATATAGAGATACTAACTCAACAGAGAAACTCACTCGACTAAACCTAAATCAAGTCCAATAGAAGGCAGTGAATTTACGACACACGATTGAGACACTCACTCGTAATAAAGCCGAACGGGAGGAAGCAAAAATGCTAGCTGTAAATGTCGTTATGGACTTGTGAAGGGAATTGAGTAAACTGAATGAAACCATGATGTCTGAGTCAAGCGTGGCTGAGAACGAGAAAAATGAAGAGTTGGTGTCTCAGATGGACCGTTCTCGAGAAGATCCAAATGAAGTCTCATCAGAGAAGAACAAGCTTAGTCTACCGCTCGAGGACAAAGAGAAGAAACTGAAGAAACCACGACTGAGGTTGAGAAAACGAAAACGGTGCAGGTCGAATCATTGAATAGATCATTTAAGTTTATGGGGAGTTTTTATTTTTAGTTAGGTGGGTTTTAAAATTGAGTCAAAAGGTCACACATTTATTTAAACAATGTTTGATGGGTTAGAAAACATGGGATTGTGATGGAAAAGTGTTTTGAGAATTTATTTGTCTCCTTGTCGATCCCCTCGACACCTCCTTCACTTGTGAGAGTCATTTAAACAAATTAGTTTCAGAGCGAGCATTTATTTTCTACAAGTTGGTATCAGAGCAAATTTTATTTTCAACAAATTGGTATTAGAGCAACTTTTCTTTCAACAGAATTCACACTCTGATCTTTTGCATTACTGCATTCGTTAGTTGGGCTAACTCTAGCTAGCCTTAGCAGTTGTCTCTTTCCTTCTTCCTCCCAGAAGACGGGAGATCGACACCTTCATCTGTACAGGGCCTCAAAAGATGCCATTTGTATGGTCGCCAGGTAACTATTATTGTATGCAAATTTTATAAGGTGCAAGTATTCATCCCAGACAAAGTCAACCATGCATGCTTGCAACATGTTCTCTAGGACCTGATTCAGCCTCTCAGTTTGGTCGTCAGTCTGGGGTGGAATGCTTTACTGAATCTGAGTGGGGTCTCCATTGCTTTTGCAAACTTTTTCAAAAGTGGGAGGTAAAATGTGCATCCATGTTTGATACAATAGAGACCAGAATTCCATGCAGTCTGACAATCTATTATAAGTATAACTTTGCCCACCTATCCACTGCGTCTTACCCGAAATTAGGGGTGTACATGGTTCGGTTGGGTTGGGTTGAGGTATTTTTTTGACCCAACCCAAAAGATCCGGTTGGTTGGATTGGTAATCCAATTCCACACGAAAATTTTCACAACCCAACCCAACCCAATCCTCTATTTCTGGGTTGGGTTCGGGTTGTTTCAATTTTTTTTAAAAATTTAATTGGTATTACCTAAAATGCTACAACAACTACCACCTATAAACTTTATAGTTTAAAAGTATTCAACTCTCTATTGCATTCATATTATCACCTATAAATATGTAAATAATATGCCATGAATCCATTCCAACTATAAATAATTAAATTATCTACCTTCACAATATATGATCCTTCAACAAATAAATTCAATCATCTATTCTTATGTCTTGCTTGAATTTGAAACAAATAGACCATAAATAGATTTGGAGTTAGCTGTCTCACCTTTACAATAAATCTTTAAGTTGTTGAGGAAGATCATATCAAACCTTTTACTGTATTAGATGTCAAAAAACTCCTAAAAGAATCAAGAATCCTCGGTACTAAATGCTAGATCTCCCATTCCAATAAACAACTCCTACCTGTATTAAATGCTAATTCATAAGCTATAGCCGACACTGGAATGACCAAAACATATTGAGCAATTTCTTTATAATACTTTATGTTTAAACTCATTTGCCTTCCACCATGCCAAAACATTAAAATTATCATCAAAGTTATTCATTGGGGTCAGATAATTATCAATCCACATCATTCTTTAACTCTAGTGAATTTTGCTCTTATTGAATCACTCAAATTCGCTTTATCAGTTATGTTCATACACATAGAATTAGAAGTGAGTCTTGATTCAGATGGGTGATGATCTTGAACATTATCATAAAACTTGTAGTAATCCTTACAAGCGAATTAAATAATTTTTTATGCCATCCACCATCACTTTAACAATGACATTGTCGTATATATTCGAAAAGTAAAATAATATGTAATTCAATTTGTACAGAGGTTCGAGTATCATTGCTATGAATATCAACTTGTTAATTCTTTTGAACTTAGCCCTAATATTTGTCATACTTAATTTTCATATTTGAACTCATATTAGTTAAAATAGAGTTCACATTTGTACTCCATTTAATTAAAAGTTCTTGAATACCTCAAAGTTCATGGAAATAAGACTTAGACGTCAATGTAAAGAACTACTTATCTTCGTAGTGATATCATAGAAGAACTTCAAAAAATTTACAAAAACTATAATGTTTTTCCAATCATCAATGGGTCGTGGCCCTATTATTTTATTTTCATGATCCTCTTCTTTAAAGTACTCAACATAATAGTAGAATTTCATATAGTTGCCACATCCAAACAAACAAGTGTTTTACATTCGATTTTTTCTTGTTCAACACAATCTTTAAATTTTGTCAATCTCTTGGGAGATGATCTAACATACCTCACAACATTACGGATACTAGAAATTGAGTCATGTATTTCTTTAAGTCCTTCATTCATAATCAAGTTAATTACGTGAGCACAACACCTCATGTGTAACACAAGTGAATTTCAACTCCTAAGTCTTCTCTTTATATAAGAAATAACTATATTATTGGAATTTACATTATCAATTGGGATAGAGAAAGCTTTATCGATCTCCCATTCCAATAAACAACTCCCAATAATCTTCCCAATAGTCTCCCCCGTGGTTAGCAACTTGACAAATGTTGAATTCTTTTATGCAAATTCTATTCGGAATCAATAAAGTGTGTAGTGATTACCATGTAGTTAATGTTTTGCTACGAAATGACTAAATAATCTTTTAACTTTTTTTTTTTCTTGGAGATAAAATTGAAATATATCTCTAGCAATCATTACTCTTGAAGGAGATTCGAACTTAGGACATGCTGTACGACAAAAAAATTTGAAATTCTCATTTTCTATAAATTTAAACGACTACTCGTTCATAATTATCATCTTGACACATGCTGTTCTACGTGATGTTTGACTAAATAATGAAGTGAAAATATTACTACCACCATTTCCATATATTGAAGGTTGAAAACTTGGAGTGGTTTGTCCTTTGTTTTCTACCCTATATGGGTACTTTCTAATCCGATTTTTTAAGTGCTTCCACAGAGTGTTGTTCTACAAGAATTAGTATCACAAACATACTGCTTATACCAATAGTCGCACTTATCCTTCTTATTATTGTTTTTTAATCTTGTAAAATAATCTCCCACGGTTCATTTACTAGGTTTCTTCTTCTTAAATTTAGATTGTGTGTGGTGGCTTGATGCATTATAATGGCTAGAACTAGAGCCAGAATAAAGAGTTTCACGTCCATTTGCACTATTGTTTTACATCTATAAAAGTAAAATAAAATTAATATTATTCAAACATTCCACTTAAAAAAAATAAAGATAAAATAATTTTTTTTTTCTTTTTTTTTTTTGACAATCAACCCACAAAATATCTTAGTATTGGAAGTCTATAGTATATTATTTGGTATAACACAAAACTAACCCTATTTATAAAAAAAATCATAGGCCTAAAAAATGCAACATAACCAATTCTCTATCCAATAAAATGTCACCTATCTAGCAAAAAATAATGACAGTTTACAGATATGGTTCAAAAAAAAATGTCACATCACCAACCTTATGTTTAAAAAATGCCACATAACCAACCCTTTGTAAAAAAAAAAAAAAAAAAAAAATTGCCACCAATCTAGCCAGAAATAATAGGATTCATAAATGTAGGAGGTTATATAATTTATACCAGAAAACATAGAGAGGCATAGATGCACATCTAGCCATAGTAGTTTTATTAAAGCACAAATTCTCAAAAAATGCTTACCACTTGAGTTACCCACTCAAGCTGAACCCGAGAGATCGAGAGACAAGAAGGAGAGACTGAATGTCGAAGACGACTAGAGATCGAGATCAAGACTGAGAAACGGAGAGGGCAATGAGATACTGTGAAAGTGAAAGACTCAGAAAGAGACAAAGAGTAAAAAGTTAGAGAAGCTGAGTCCGAGAGACAAAGTCTTAGACTCACGGTCGAACAGCAGATGCCAAATGCTGTCAGAGAGAGAGTACGGCGGTAGATGCCAGACGTGTATGGCGTCACAGGACACAGCGAGAGATAGTACAACGTGGGCTTCGACTCGTTCAATAGTTTGGTTGGGGCCGTTGGGCTATTTTTTTTTTTTTTTTTTTTTTTTTTTTT